>NC_047675.1:38517863-38567863 GCF_011762505.2 Arvicanthis niloticus | reverse complement strand
GCTGAGGGCTGGGGAGATGCCTGTACATGTAACTGACAGGACCAATTGATGAGTGAGGGGGATTCCTGGAGGGTGACAGATGTGCTTCTGAGATCTGTCAAACGTGACAGTCTCTCCCCACCACCACTGATTCATGCTGGAACAGACCATCCTGGGGAAAACACACACAAAAAAAATTCATCTCCACGGGTTATAAATTCTTGAGCGGAGATGGGGAGGATAGGAGGAGCTATCTGCAACTTTAAATTTCTTCTTCCCATGGGAGTGGGGTGGGGTGGGGTGGAGCCTGGATTTTTTTGTCAGACTAAGTGACATTGAACAGTTCATGACATTGACATTTGTAAACGGCTTGAGATACTGCGATGTTAGAGAATTTACAGGAGTCTTAAGGGAGCTGCGAACTGCTAGATGACACTGGTAGACTGGGAGCATTCAAAAAAAAAATCAATGAACAACCCACTGGTTCAAAACAGAAGACATGTCTGAGGAGAGTGCACATGTATCTGATGAGTTACTGTCGACCCTCTCCCCTAAAGAAAAATATAAATACAAAGACTATTTAGCCATAAGGGAAACTCACAGGAAAGGAGGGAAACACACAGAGGAGACAAGACTGAGTAGGAACAGCTGCTGTGTTTACATGCGGTGAAATAATATATGGTGAACAGCTGTCCTGGCTCCCGCCACCACTCAGAAGGCATTTGACAAATTTAAACCTAGACAAGTTTTAAATTGATTACAAAGACCCACAACTGCAGAGAATAAGAGACTTAAGACAACCTCTAACTGAGACATCTACAACACACCTCTCCTGCCAAAGTCTCAGGGATCATTTCCGAAGGGACACAAAGGTTTTCAGAGCCAGATGTGGTCAATGACAAGGAACCGGTGTTTTCCTGACATAGCAGGGAAACTGCACATATGAACTCACAGTATGCACAAGACAAAACCCCAGCATGAAGCCAGGAAAGTGGGAAGAAAGGTCCACTCCTAGATGAGAAGTTATTGGCAGTTGGTAGTTGCTGGGGAGAGTACAGTGTGTTTTCCTTAAGGGTATAGCTTTGAGTAGGTCCACCACGCTCCAGTCAATGGTCATTCAAGAGTATATATAGGAAGCATCAAATTGGACAGAATGAATTTAAAAAAAAAAAAAAATTTAAAAAAAACGTCTCAAAGTTGGGTGGGTAGGAAAGGAAATGGTGGATCCACAAGGTATTGGAAGAGGAAATGAGTATGATCAAAATACATCGTACAAAGTTATCAGTTAATAAAATATAAATGCAAACTTATTAAGATGGTGGTTTTGTTTGTCTGTGGATAGACACGGAGAGATCATAAGGAGAAGGAGAGGAAGTTGTACTGCGTGATTCAGGGAATAGGACCAGGGAAAACAAATTATGTGATCCACTTTGTCGGAGAGAGGGGCTACACACAAAACACTCACAGCCAATCATCCAGCTAGAGCTCAGAAGCATAAAGAGGAATGTAATTGAAAGGGGATAAAAATAATACTTGAAGTAACAGCTAAGGGAATAATGGTAAATAATGAGGTGATTTTAACAAAGGGCAATAAATTACCATCCTCTGAATATCTGAGACTGTTGGAAGGAATGTTGGAAATGCAATACTGTGCTCAAGGGGAATGACTTTCTTCAAAAATATGGAACTCTTGTAAATTTATGGAAAGGGATTTTTTTTTATCATTAAGTTACACACTTTTTACGGGTGTCAAGAATTCCTGAGTAGAGGCAGCTAGAGAGTACAGGGCACTGATCCAAAGAAAGAGACAGGACAGCAGTGAACCTACAAAGACCAGTCAAGAGAAGGACTCACTAGGAGTGATTTCAGCAATGGCACTGAAGAGGGATCTATCCAAATGAAGAATGGCCTTGTTCATTTTTCCAACTTCAGTGTGTAAAAAATATATATGCGGTTGAACCTGAGAAATCTCTCTCCAGGTCAAGTTACTTTATGTAGACAGTTGCAAGATTCAACCTGTATTAGGGACTGAATTATATACAACCAAAAGTTATATGTGGAAACCATAATCACTGATGTGTTGGTATTTAGAGAGGAGATATGGAAAATGGTAATTACAGTTAAGTGATGTCCTAAGGATGGGATCCTTATCCAACAGGAATAACGTCCAGATAAGAGTAGAAAAAGATTCAAGATCTCAATCTCTCTCTCTCTCTCTCTCTCTCTCTCTCTCTCTCTCTCTCACACACACACACACACACACACACACAGACATACACACACATTCATGTACATATGCTAACACTCATATAAGCATTCATGCATGCTACAATGTTCTTGAGGTCATGGGGAGAAGGTAAAAAAAATCACAATTGAGAGATAAAAAAGAAAAGATTCACCATGAACCAACCCTGACCCCTGACCTTGATTGATCTTGGACTTCCAGACTTCAGAGGTGTAGAAAACATGAATTCTGATTGCTTTAGGCACTCAAGCTGTTCTGTTTTGTCGGGCAGACCTAGAAGAGGCATGGAGCAGCCATAAGGAGTGTTCCTCTGCACGGCAGGGAGGAGAGAGGCTTTGATGAACAAAGAAATGAAGCCAGCGGAGAGCACTCAGCCAGGCACTGCACAGCTGCAGAAAGGAGCTGGCTCTTCTTTGTGCCTTGGGAAGTTTTAGCCTCATATATTCCTGTTCTAGGAGGTGTTGATTGGAAAGAGTATAGAGGGAATTTATGGATCTTGAGCACCAGGAAGCAAGATGGTTCTGGAAAAAAATATTTTTTTTGAAAACGATAAATTTTACCATTGCCTATGTGTAGCCTAATATTTCACTCTACCCAGTGAGGATCACCTTAGAATTTGTCACACTACAGGAGGACAAATGCCACATTCTCACTTCTGTGTACACACTGGTCTTTATTAAAAGTATAAAATACTTTATAAAATACTATAGCCTGAGAGGGCAGAGGACACGGGTATGGCTGTGCCTGGAAGAGGAATTGTTTCCGATCAATAGCACAGGTCGTGGTTTGAATGTGATGTGTCTTATGCCCCCACCTCTGGGCTTATGTATATGAATGCTTGGTTCCTAGCTATGGTACTGTTTGAGGCTATGGAAGCCTTAGGACTGTGAGCTAGCCAGCAGATACAGTTCACCCTTAAAGGCACACCCCACTTTCAGTTTCAATCTAGCTCTGTGCTTCCTAGCCAGAAAGACACGAGAGGCTCTGCTAACTGGTCCCATCATCATGAACTTTGCTACTCCTTCCCCGACATGATGCTTGGCTTGGTCGATAGCTATGAGCCAAACTGTATCCTTCCACCCTAAAGTTGCATTTTGTTAAATCAATGAGAAAATGATAACTAATAATCCCAAGAATATAATTGCAATGGATAGCAATCTATTGAATATTTCAAAACCGCTAGTAAGGCACACTTTCTAACTTCATAATACAAAGAAATGGTACATATTTCAAGCAGTCTCCTATTAGGCTCATCTTATGCATGGCATACACGCATCAAACGTCATGCTCCAGAAACATGTGTAGTTATTAATGACTCAATTTAAAATGAAAATATATAAAATACATAGTTTTAAGATTTATTTTGTTTATGTGTTTGTGTGTGTGCCTGTATGTTGGTGTGTGTGAGTGTGAGTGTGTGTGTGTGTGTGTGTGTGTGCGCAAATGTAGCACTCCTCTATGTCTAGACAGGTCTCTTGAGATCAGTGCAAGATGGAGGACTACCTTTCCTTAGCAGGGCTTCCTCTTCTCTGCCTGATCTGGGGAACATGACCTCCATATCTTCTACCTACAGAATGTCATGTAGCCTCAGTGAGATTACTGGTTCAGCTTCCTTTCTACCAATAAGAACCTGTCCAGCAAAGCACCTAGAATTCCTGTAATGCCTTTTCATGCAAATGAGGCATTCTTTGGTACCCTAAGCTCTAGCCAATGATACTTACCCATCCTGGACATCCCTACTCCCTTCTCAAAAACTATATAGCCCTTGATTCATCCCAAATAAGGTTGATCTGCCTCTCTGAAGCTGATCCAGGAAGTCTGTCATTTCTGTTGTACTCAGGGGTTCCCCTTGTCCTCTTAGGCTGGTGGACCACAGGCCCTGGGAAGAAAGAAGAACCTATGTGTTGGGGGGTGGAGAGGTATGAGCACATGACTATGGGTGCCTGGAGAGGCCAGCAGAAGGCATGGGTTTTTGTGATGCACCCAATATGTGTGCTAGGAACCAAACTATAGAAAAGTAATAGACTCTCTTCACTGCTGAGTCATCTTTGCAGTCCCTAAAATTCATATTAAAAATGGGAACATGCCATACCTAAAGACCCTGATAAGGGCACAGGTGTGCTGTAACACTCAGAAGAGGTATTTGAAAGATTCCTGGGGAAGATAACACGTGAAGTCAGTGAATTGGAGCCACACGTCAGCTCTGTTATTCTTCCCACCTTTGGTAGAATGAAGACAGCCTTCTAGGCCCCGTTTCCTACTTTGAAAAGGAGTCATCATCTGCCTTACAGACCTACACACAAGAAGTGAATGAAGTCCACACTCCAACCCCTTAGAGTCCACAGTGCCCAACACAGGCGGAATATCTGTCATTGTTAATGACAGCACATGTCAACAGTCGTGGAAAGCTGTGAATTATACAAAGCTGGCAAAAAATAAAGTAAAAATCACAACTGTGTACCAGGAGAAGGGAGAAACGTGAAAGGAATCCAAAAAGAAGTGATAGGGTTTTTATAAAAAACGTGTTGTTTTAAAAACAAGCATGTGTGCAATTAAAAGAGGAAATTAAAAGTTAAGAACCCATCAATGCAAGCGAAACTGGCTCCAGGCAATGAGAAAAAAAAAACATCATGTATACATGCAGAATAAGAACAGGGTTGTGACTGACAGAATCTGGGCAAAGTCAGTCAGGAAAAGAAAAAGTGGAGACGGAGTCGAAGGCCTTTGGGTTTGCTTTGTTGTTGTTTGTTTGTTTGTTTGTTTGTTTCCTTACTTCTATATGTGAAAGTTTTCAAACCAGAAAACATAAAATAGAACTGGGAATGTTGTCATGTGACTAGAGTCTCGACACTCAGGAGAAGCTGATAGACAAGGACTGCTGTGAATTGCAAGTCACCCTGGACTGCATAATAAGTACCAGGCCAGCCAGGGCTACACTGAGAGACCCTGTCTCAGTAAACAGATAAACAAATAGAAAAATAAAATTAAGTTAAAATGAAAGCAAAAGTAAATGTTTATAAACAGAAATTGAAATCAAGGTGGATAGAGGAGCTGCAAATGTCTTCCTGGAGAACAGAAGGTCCGTTTTGTAAAACTTCCAACTAACAGGCTGTCTCCAGGTGTGTGTGTGTGCTGGGGGAAGAGGAGGAACCAAGGAGGACAGACCCAGGATAACCCCAAAGAAGGCAGCAGCTGTTTGGTCAGTTTATGCTCAGTGTGTGTGTGTGTGTGTGTGTGTGTGTGTGTGTGTGTGTGTGTGTACACGTGCATATGTGTGTGCATGTGCACATGTGTGTATGTGAATGTATGTGTATACACGTGCATATGTGTGTGCATGTGCACATGTGTGTATGTGCATGTGTGTGTGTGTGTATTTTGACCTGTCCTCTGAGAGTCTTAATCAAAATGATTTGATCCAATAGCCTATGAAACTACAGTTGCTTTACTTTAAAAAAAAAAGGGGGGGGGGATACAGAAAGAGAAGGAGGAGAGAGAACAGTAGGTCAGCCACTTAACATTACTGATAGCTCGGGATGTACGAAAATGAGTATAATAGAGGAAAACAAAATGGCAAATTTGTAAAGGGTTAGCCAAAAAAGAAGGGGGAGGATCTACCAAATATAAACAGCTGTCTTAATCATTCAGATAACAGATGTCCTTCTGGTTTACCTGCCTATCTTCTATGACATGGATGTTTCAACTAGAAAATCAGATAGAAGCCATGCATGGACTTCATCTCCCATTTACTGAGAACCCTCTCCAGGGCAAGAACTGTGCTAGATGGTGTGTTTACAAATATCTCCAAAGTAATACCTTCACTTTTTCTGAGATTTTTATAGTTTTGTAAATGATCCTTTTTTCAATTCCAGCTTCCTTGCTCTGGCCACGAAAGCAGTAAGAGATGGGATTTCTGCCAAGGAGTATTGACAGTGATGGGAGTTTGCTCAGGTAAGACCCCGCAGAGGAATGGAATGAAATTTGCTTTAAAGAGATTCCCAGGTCTGGAGGATTCTCAGTGGTTACATTCTTGGCACCCAAGCCTAGGGTTGAAGTTCTTCTATCCAGAAACCAATGTAAATGTCAGGTGAGCATGGTAGCCCATCTCTAACTCCAGGCTCAGAAGACGGATAGGATAACCGGAGCAACCTGAATAGTAAGGCTACAATACCAGGAGTCTCTGAAGCTGATTCAGAGACCCTGCCTCAGTGAGCATAGTAGAACAATGGAGGGTGAGCCCCAAGATCAACCTCCACAGGCAAACATAAGAGAACACTACACACTTGCAAAACATGCACCTATACACATGCATCACACACACATACATACTCACATACACATTCACACAGATGTATACACATATATTCACACACATACATATTCACATACATACATAATTACACACGTACATATTCACACACATACATATTCACATACATATATATATATTCACACACACACATTCACATACACATTCACACAGATATAGATGTATACACACATATTCACACACATACATATTCACATACATATTCACACATATACATATTCACACACATACATATTCACACACATACATAATTACACACGTACATATTCACACACATACATATTCACATACATATATATATATTCACACACTCATTCACATACACATTCACACAGATATAGATGTATACACACATATTCACACATATACATAGTCACATACATATTCACACATATACATATTCACACACATACATATTCACACAGATGTATACACACATATTCACACATGTGTATTCACAAACATGTATACACACATATTCACACATACACATTCACACACATGTATGCACACATATTCACTCACACACACACACACACCAATAATATGGCTCAGCTGGTAAAGACACTTCACCTCATGCCTGACACATGAGAGGATCATTCCTAGAACTTACATAAAAGCAGGAAAAGAGAACCAACCGCACAGTCACCCTCTGACCTCCACACTCATGCTACAGCATATGTGTCCCCTCCCCAATAATAAAAAAGTAAAATAACATTTAGGAGACTTTTCTGAAGTATATCAGAAGTATGTGGGTAGTATTACCAAAGTAAAGACAACAGGTAAAGATTAAATGAGGGAGGGTGGTGGTCTCAGGCTAACAGCAGGATTTCGAGGAAGAAAATGCAGGAAACAGACAAGTGCAGGCATACAAGAGGCTCCGATACAGCCGATAGTACTCAGGGCAGGTAGCTTTGGGCTAAAACATGAAAACACTCTTACTGCAGTGAAAGATCGCCAAAGATCTTTCTTTGTTCTTCTCCAAAACCAAAAGCTTTGACATAGAATAAATACATGGATTATTTTGTCAGACTTAACTTGCAAAGACAGTGGTGTATTGTTTTGTTTTGTTTTGTTTTGTTTTATAGCCTAATAAGAAATGGATGAAAGGGGGATGCTGGAGTTTGGGGTGAGAAAGGAAGAGGGGACAGATGCCACACCGCCAGATCAGCCAAGTCAGTTCTGGCAATAGCTAAACGTGACAGATGTCATAGCCAGATCGTCCTTACATCCAGGGAAATGAAAGAGGAACATGATCACGGGAGGTTTGATTTTGCTAACTCAGAGGAACAGAAAACTTCCTGTCATCTTCTCTGGAGAATGTTCTAGTGATTAATGATACTACATACATTGTTTTCACACTAATCTAGTTTATGTTGCGATTACACACATCTATCTAAGAAAAGGCCATTTCACGGGCAAACACATAACAAGGCCTTCTTCCCAAAACGAACATGGTCATTCCACAAGGAGGACTAGTTTAAAAAAAAAATGAATTTAATCTCAGTTTTACATGTTAAGCAGAGCAAATTATTCTGGTTATAATTTTACTTTTAGTACCACAATACCCTACATCCCATTTTTATGTGCTCTCTTCTTCCCCAGCTCTTCAATAAATACAACATTTGATTAGAAAATTGCTTATGTTTTCTTCTTACATTTTGTGATAAAGAAGGCTGTGAGTTTACAAAACTACATGTTATCCTCAGGGTTTGATCTTTGCTTTTTAAAAACTCTTTTTCTGAATTTTCTGAATTTAAGGCAGGTGGGGGGTCGGGGGGGAAGGAGGGCTTTAAGGAAAAGCTAGACATCTCATGATACTCAAGATCCAGCAATCATGACAGTTTAGACGTGTCAAGTTTTCTTAACCGGGTGATAAGACAGTCTACACTCCAAAGCACAACAGTTCAAACAAGCCTTGGAATCATACACGCGGTGCCACAAAGGCACCTAATTGAGCCGCTTTATAACCTCACGCAGAATTCCCTCGCCACCAATTTAGACAGAATTGCTTTTATTTTAGCAATGTTCTTTTAATTAAGTCCTAAACATCTAAAACACGGCAAATGTAAATATGTATTATAAATCCTTAACTATGGGGATCCGTGAGCATCCGTGCAGCTCTCTGCCCCGGAGAGGGGAGAGAATCTTTTTGTTTAAAAATCAGCTCAAATTGAGAGAGAAAACCGAACAATGTGACAAATGCTAAACTTTGTTTGTGTTGCCCTGCTCTGGGTACAAGCATCACTCCACCGCACTGCCTTTGAGAGCTACACTCCACTCCAGTTTGCCCAGTAGCTGTAAAGCCACAATATCTCCTGCCTCTTGTTCTACCTTCTATGTCATGTCATACTGACAGAACCTAGAATTTAGGGAATAATGGGAGTTAAGTATTAGAGTAATCATGCCACATCCTAGAAAATAACGAACTTTGAGATGATAAAAGAGACGTACAGTTGTTTATAATCAGGGCAAATTTAAACAGGATCTCAAAAGACACGTTAATAGTTAATGTTTTATTATGTTTTAGTGTCTTTTAATGTAGTGTTTTAATTTCTTCTCTGAGAATTTATACATGTATACAAAGAGCTTCTTTCATCATATCTACTCCAACTACCCCATTCCCAACTTCCACAACCTTCACCAGTCCCATCCACCTATCCATCTCTCTCTCTCTCTCTCTCTCTCTCTCTCTCTCTCTCTCTCTCTCTCTCTCTCACACACACACACACACATACAATTTCCTAAGTTGACCTTGAACTTTGAACTCACTATATAGTCCAGGCTGACCTCAAACTTGCAGTCCTCCTGCCTCAGCCCCAAAGTACACCACCACACACCCAGCTTATTTTGTTCAAGTTTAATCCTATACAGTTCTTTGTTTGGCTTTCAGGGGTTGGGTTGCTCTCTGTTGCTGTGATACACTGCTCCGACCACAAGCAACTTTGGGAAGGAAAGGGTTTATTTGCCTTATACTTCCAGATCCCACACCATCCCTAAGGGAAGTCAGGGTAGGAGCTCAAAGGAGATCGGGCAAGCACTTGCTGCCTTGATCAAGCTTGTGCTTTTATAATCAGCACAGAACCTTATGTATGGAATGGTGCTGCCTTTAGTGGGCTAGGCCCTCCTACGCCAAACAATAATCAAGACAATACCTCACAGATATGCCCACAGACAAGCCCACAGACCTAACACTACTTAATTTAAAATCTACTCCCTATGGGTAATGTCCTGAAATCCCCATCCTTAAGCCCATCCTGGAACGCCCCTCTGCCCTCAGGGATCATTGGCCAATATCAATTCATGAGGGCAAAAGGAGCAGAAATGGCAGATGGTGATGACAACTCCTCAATTAAAATTCTTTTGAGGTGATTCCAGGCTGTGCTGAGTTGCCAGCTACACCTAACCAGGACAGTCAGGATGGGTTTCTTTACTACAAGAAAATTGTACATATTCATGGGGTAGCATATTAGGTTTTAATATACATACATGTTGGGCAGTGTTCACATTAGGGTAAAATATCTACCTCTCCACACACTGTTTTAAACCATTCTGGAAATAACTATGAGACAAACAGCAAGGGAAATACAACTTTCTATGCCCTAATCAGTACTTAATTCAAAATCTACCCCTATGGGTAATGTCCTGAAATCCCCATCCTTAAACCCACCCTGGGACACTGCCCCCTACCCTCAGGGATCATTGGTCAATATCAGTTCATGAGGGCAAAAGAAGCAGAAATGGCAGATGATGTCAGGGATGAAGATGCAGTTCAGAAGCCCTGAGTATCTAAGGTAATCACGATATGCAGGGACCAGTTTTAGGGAGACAAATCAACTTTACTTGGAGTGACTCAAGGGTTATAGGTTTGGATTAAAAGGTAGGAATATCTAGGGTGGGCAATGTCATTGGTTGAAGGCTTAAAGTACTGAGAAGCCTCATTAGCATGGGGAGGCATTTGGAAATCTCAGGCGCTAGCCGAATGGGCTCCTATGAGGAGAAAGGAAGTTGAACTTGTAATCTAAGGCTAACATTCCACAGGTTGAGAGGTGTCTGAGGGTTTTTTGAACTTCCCAGACAAGGTCAGAGAAGGAGAAGCCCTACTGGTAAAAGGAGTCTGACATTTTGTGCCAAGCCCCAAGGCTATTTGGACAATGGTAGACTTCAACCTTAATTAGCAGAACACCAGCCAAAATGCTTTCCAACACACACACAGAGAGAGAGAGAGAGAGAGAGAGAGAGAGAGAGAGAGAGAGAGAGAGAGAGAGACTCAAGTTTTAAAAGCTGTTTCCAAATTAATACCTTCCTTTTTTCCTAGTCTCCTGATGATAAGCAAATTATTTTAAGTGACAAGCCTTAAGGACCATATGCATGTGTGTGTGTGTGTGTGTGTGTGTGTGTGTGTGTGTGTGTGTATGTGTGTATTATATACTCATATATATCTGTGTATATGGCTGTGTGTGTGTGTGTGTGTGTGGTTTGTGCATATGTGTATATGTGTGTATATACATCAATATGCAATCTTTTAAAGCAAAGCTATTAGCCTAGAAATTTAATTTTCTCAACTTCTCTAAGATTCCTTCTATTGGTCTGGTAGGTTTTGGTTAATACTAACAGGAAGATCTGAGTACCTCTGCCATGAGCCAAAAGACTCAATGTTTGGTCCAGTTCATCCAGGAACCTACCAACCCCTGGATCATGACCAATTCTTAAGAGTTATCTGTACAGTTATTCAGAGGACATTCAAAAGCAATCTCTGTAGGTTAAAATTGTTCAGTCAAGTAATAAAATAACAGTTTGTCTAGCAATTATACAATAAATGTGCTTTGGGAAAATGAGTGGATTTATATATTTACATTACTTCTTGACTAGTATCAACCAATAATCCCATTCTAAAGCACCATAACTGCCAGAGGTAGGGGAAAAGGTCATGGAATCAAATGTGTATTTTGTGGCTTTAAAAGTACATAGTGTCTTACTCCAGACAACCACTAATGAGGGGAACTTAATTCACAAACAAAAAAGTAATTAGAGCTATAGATAGGATACATACATATTATGCCATTTTTCTTTTGTGTTTTAAAAACCATCTGCATGAATCCCATCACTGCTCTATTAAATAATTATGCATTACAATTTTTTATAGTTACTAATTTTGAACTACTTAAAATGTCAAATGTTTGCAGGCTTCACTCACTTTTCCAATTATTACATTGGAATGACTCATTAACTGTAACATAAACAGGCTCATTTTTACGTCCTGTTATGAGATGTCCCCAATTTCATTGTCAAAGTACTGTTTTCTCAGGAACCATGACAGGAAAAAAAAAATTCTGTTGGAAAGGGGCAAAAAGCCCAACACATACAAGTTGGTCTGCACACTCCATTCCTTAACATGTAGTTTCAGATACCATTTATGTGAATACCTTTGGGAAAAAAAATTTTGACAAAATTTCTATCTTTTGAAAGCTGACTGAGAAAAGAAAAAAGTACCTTTTGTCACATTATACTAGAAGATTTTGGTCTTTATCAACGTCAGACCCTTGGACCAACTTCCTGGCATATTTGGGAACCCCAAACTATACAGTAAAAACAAAAGGGGCCAGCTATGAAAGTCACAGAACTGTGAACATACAAAAAAAAAAAAATAGAACTTACTGAGGAGGTTGAATGCTGAAATCTGACATCCAGGTTCTTTCCCACCACTCCCAAATTAATATAATCCAAAGATACCCAAGCCACCTGACATCACTCTCACTTAGAAATGCTCTATAAGAGCTGGAGATGGTTAATTGTACATACTGCTCTTGCAGAGAATGTGGGTAGGTTCAATTTCCAGCACCTACATCACACACACACACACACACACACACACACACACACACACACACAATGGAATTTTTTTAAATTTAGAAATGCTATCTATTGTAACCTAGAATTACAAGTAAACTATTTCTTTTGAAGACATTTTAAAGTTTCTTTTGAAATCCCAAAGGCTTCATGTGGCCATGTCAATTTCAAGAGTAAATTATTCGGATTTAAGTTGTTCTGTTCAATGGTGAGTGTGTTTTCCTTGAAGAAAGTCTTCAGGGGGTCACAATAGGGTCTGCTTATCACTATGTAGTTTAAGGCATTTTCTTCTGTTCTTAGACTTCTGTGGTGGGGGTGGGAAGCTCTAGGGATAAAACCCTAGGATCTTAAGCCTGCTAAGCAACTGTTATACCATGATAAATGTATCCCCAGCCTTGAATATTTTCAATGGAATTTCACTGCATAATCAGGTCTGTACTGGAACTCATGATCCTCCTGCCTTGTTATCTCATATGCTAGAATTATGAGTGGGCCCTCACATCCCACTAAGATTTTTTTCCCTTTAAAATGAGCAAAATACAACCAACTGTAGCATCTGATGCTACAACCCAAGGCATGTTTTAGAAGATGTGTTTGTTAAAGAGCATTTCTAAAGGTTTCTGTCTGGAAGAGCCCCTAGAGCAGTCAGTCACCCCTGCAGTCAGGCAGGGCTCACTCTAGTACCAGCAAGAACAAAACACATTCCACCTCAAGAACGTGATGAACTTACAAAACAACTTTTATCCGAACCGCATATCCTGTAGGGATCAATCATTCTCCTTCATTCCTAATTAACAAGAAAACAGCAAAAATTCCAGATACATATCAAACAAGTCAGTGGTGCCAAGATGTTTGAATCAATAAAAATGGAAAATAATAAGCTAGAAGTAATGGGGGAGGGATCAGATCAAAGTATGCAATTCTTTAGTATTTCACCAGAAACAATAAGCTACCGATGTGAATATGAGATGTTGTCTTATCTTCCTACTGACTGCAGGTTGCAAACTTTGAGTCAATATAGAGGAAAGGAAAAGATTGGGTGGGATTTTTTTGGTTTGTTTATTTGTTTGTTTGTTTGGTTGGTTGGTTGGGTTTTTTGTGTGTTTGTTTTTTAAAAACGCTGATTACTGATGTGATAGTACATGTCTGTAATCTCAGCTCTTGGAGGCAGGAGGATCCAGAGTTCAAAGTCAGCATGGGCTACCTGAGATCCTCTCTCAAAACAAACAACATAAAGAGTGAAGGATTTCTTGGCTAATCTGAGGCTAACTGGCCATTTAAAGGTCGAATGATTCATTAGTTGACAACATTAAAGGTCTAGTATTGATTGATCTGAGATAAAAGAGATTTTCATTCTACACAGAAAAAACGGGCATTTGTGGAGCCCAACTGGTATTCTAATGCAAAGCCACCTTCAAAGCTTTGGACTGTCAAGATCACTGTCCCTAAACATCTAGGTCTAATGACTGTGACTCAGTTAACCTCCTTCTTACAAAACTCATCCTAGGTGACATCTTTACAAGTGCCTTCATCTAAAAAAGAAAGAAAGAAAGAGAGAGAGAGAGAGAGAGAGAGAGAGAGAGAGAGAGAGAGAGAGGAAGAAAGGAAGGAAGGAAGGAAGGAAGGAAGGAAGGAAGGAAGGAAAAAGAAAAGAAAAGAAAAGAAAAGAAAAGAAAAGAAAAGAAAAGAAAAGAAAAGAAAAGAAAAGAAAAGAAAAGAAAAGAAAAAATGGCCCCTGGGATGAGAAGCCTGAATCTTCATTTAAAACTGAGCCAGAAGTGGTGGTGCACATCTTTGATCCAGAGCTCAGGAAGCAGAGGCAAGTGGATCCCTGTGGGTTTCAGGCCACTGTGATCTACATACTGAGTTCTAGGCCATCAAGGATTATATAATGATTCTATGTCTCAAAAATACAAACTAACAAAACGAAACAAGTTATGTGCCAGGCATAGTAGCACATGCTTATGACTCCAGAACATAGTATGTAGAATCAGAAGCTGAAGGTCAGGCATAGCAAGGTCAAAGGCAATCTGAACTACCCGACACTCTGTCTCAAGAGAAAAATAAATAAATAAATAACTGAATAAATTATAAAAAATTTAAATTTTAATAAATAGCGGTTTTTTAAATTGTGATTTAAAGTATTTTTATAGTATACATCATATTTTAACTTACTTTTTAGACTGTTGTAAATAGTGTAATATAAACAAAATTAACCTGATGATTAGTTTCTGGAAATCTAAAGTAAATACAATTGCAAATGGACAAGATATTTACATACAAATTAATTACGCTGGCATGAGTAGGTAGAAAGTGCTTGCTTAATTATTGTGAATTCTCAGTGGGTTGTACTTAAATGAAAATCTATTTTTTCAATTTGTTCTAGAAAGTTTGCCAATTTGAGCTTTTTGAGGAAGCTACCAAATTACTTTCAAAGCAAGAGCACTCTTCAAACAAGACAGTTTTCCTTACATGATCAATTTGATTCCAAATCTAAGTTCTGATTCATAGAGAATAGAATAGTGTATGCTCTTGACCGTGTAAGGTAAGAGCAGAATTTTCATCCTAAATATCTGGGGTGATATTGCTCACATTATTTATCAAGCTGTGCACAGTAATCTGATTACTTGAAATTAAAAATGCACCCTTAGCAACCAAAAGTGCTATAGAACTTTATTAATAAAATGCAGATATTGCATAGTCATAGAAATGAGATTTCTCCAAATATAGTCATCTAGGAGAAACAAATAGAGAAAATATGATCTCCTGTGATGCTTTCCAGTATCATTAACAGCTCCTTCAGTATTTGTATGATTAATGACATAAGAACATTTTTATCAATTAATATAATCTGTGTACATCTACAATTCATCATTATACCACACACCATATATCAGAGGTCAATGGGTTTTTTATTTTAAAAAGGAGCAGGTAGATAATACAGAATATTATATAGATACTTATAAAACAAGAATAAAGACAATTTTAACAAAAATTTACCAATCAAATTCAAAATATAACAATATGTAAATACAAATTTTGCTCGTGCCATTGCATAAGTGAGACAGGTGACTAAAATCCAAATCTCACACTGTCATTTTGTGCCACAAAGAATTCTCTTAAATTTTTTTCTTTTCTTTTCTTTTCTTTTCTTTTTTTTTTTCAGGTAAACATGAAAAACCTACTCTTAGCTCACAGGCTGTATAAAGACAGACGTGAGGGCAATTTATCCCAAGGGCCACACTCTGCCAAACCCTGAGTAAATATTACAACCTCTTTCCAATGACCATATGCAATTTCATTGATTTTTTTTTTAATTGGGGGTGGAGGGGGAGTCCACTGACAGTTTGACTCTAATTGTTTTTATGTGATATGAATTCCCAGACTAATTTCATGAGATTAGAATAATATCTATTACTTTAATTAAGGACTAGGTATCATGTGGATGTCGTCTTTGACCTCCATGTTGGCTTATAAGCTATGTTAACCATGTGCAAAAGCATCAGAAATGACCCATAGCAGACACAATGAGTGGAGAGAAGGCGTCAAGTGCATAACAGTAGATGATGCTAGGAGTGAGTCAGGGAGCTCACTGACATGCACTTCCATGGGCCAGCCACTGACACATGGCGGCATGGATCATAGCCATCAGCTCTTTGTTATTACCCTGTAGTTATTTCATTATTTTACTGCAGAACATTGGGAGGAGGGAAGAGAACAAGAAGAGGTTCCCAGAAAGAGCAACAACACTGAATTTTTAAGAACTTGAGGCTCCGTCCAGTTGTATCTGAGTTGTCCCCAAGAATCGGTAAGAATGGTCATCTACAAGGCCAAGCCCTTTTTCTCTGTTACTGATTTTATCATATTCTTGGCACTTCCTTTGGAGTAGATATCAGATATATCCCTAATTTCAATTAAACAGAAGAAAAAAAAAAAACACAGAAGCTGACCTCCAATGCAGTCATTACTGAGCTATTTGGTGAGCATTAATTATTCTCAGAGTGGGGCTCAGCGAGTCTTCCATCATGTGATCTGTAAGAATGAAACCAAAGCAAAACCCTTCCCGGCCTTACTAGTTATAACCCATCCTTCTTACCTGGTGAGTCAACCTCTCAAAACTACCTTGGCATTGAGAATTTGTAGGTTCTTAAGAGCAAGTGTAGAATAAATAAATCATCATTTCCCTTGTTCTAGTACCTCTGTCATAGAAGGAAGTGAAGAAACCAGAGAGAGCCAGGAGTACAGCCTCTCAAACAGCAAGCAAATGAGCAAGGATGCCTGCCGCTGTGTTAGCATGGAAAAGATGACTCAATGTACTAACAAACTTACCTCAACCTGGACACAGACTAAAACCTTAGGCTGGTGCTGGTTCCCAGCTTGGAAATGCCACAGGGGACACCAGAAACAAAGAATACAACCCACTCAATATATTTCTTTATAATTACATGGGTACTAACTACAGTCACAGAGTGTTACTGGCACATGAATTAGTAATCTGTACTTACACATAAGTGCATGTGCACACGCGTGCTCGCACACACACACACACACACACACACACACACACACACACACACACGTGCATGTATGAGAGCATGCATGCATGCCCATGCACTTGTGAGGTGGGGAGAAGAGAAGGTGGCTGTATTTGCATGGAATCTTTCTAATGCAAATTCCTCAGTTGATTAAGTAGATCAATTAATATTCAAATTAGAGTTCACCTAATCCCAGGTTTAAAGAGTCCCCTAGGCAAATGTTCTTATTGTTACCCAAAGGCCAACTCAGTGGATGACAGATTTTTCTCCTTGTGAGTCAGTTGTAAATAAAGAAGAAAGGTGTTTACATTCACCTGAGAGACAGGCCTTTAATTTTCTTTTGCTTATATTCAGTTTTCCCTGACTTTACTTGTGGGATTTGAGATTGATTCACTTCTTATTAATAAACAATCTGGTTCAGGAGAATTTGGGGGAAGTCTTACAAGGCAACTTTGGAATGTTTGTGCTGATTACAGTTGCCTGTCCTTTGGTTAACATACACCCCTGTTCATAAACTTCACATAAACCCCTGTTGATACACTGCTCTGTCTTCCAAAACTGATAGCATGGTAGGACACATTTCCTATCCCAACCCAGCAACAAGTGGACCCTGACTCCTCCAAAATGTAAAGAGTGAGGAATAATATAAAAATTAGGAGATGAAACATTTTGTTCTACGTCTGCAGGTCGCGTTGTCAAAATACCAATAAGAAATTACTAAAAATCACCTCAATTTTCTGAAGCCATTGAATGATGACACTTGAAGAAAAGTCAACTCCTAAACAGGTCTGCTAAAAATTCCAACTTTAATATTTAACTGTTCTTCTTCACTTCAATCCTAGGCTCTCCACGTTTATCCAATGATTTCGTAGAGAAATCGAACCCCGATGGACACAGATCCAGCATTGAAACTGCACCCATTGGAGGCCCAGGCAGAGTCAAGCAGACGTGAGCACTGGCTTCTCCTCAAATCTCAGCTGCTCACTTTTTCCCTGGCTGAGAGGTACTAGGAAGGAAAGCCTGTAATACAGACCTTCCGGTGACACTCTGTATCACATTTCAAGCAAGCAAACAAATTTCAACAGCTCACAGCCCAATTATTCATATTAATACACTGCAAAATGATGTGCAGGCAAGGCATAGGAAAGACACACGGGGTTAGGCCAGCGTGAAGCTCTGCCCAACTCAAGGGAAAGAGCCCATGGTGTGCTTCGCATCGCAACAGTGACCTCTAGCGCTCCATCTCTGCTGAACCCCTGCAGCTGCAGAAGAAATTACACCTTTGCCACAGAACTTCAACTGAGCGGGTGGGTGGCTTCAGGTCTGTGGTCGTGTATCTTTGTTTGTTTATTTGCTACAACGCTAGTCAAAGCCATCACCCACGGGACCCTTAAGATTTCGACTAGGAGAAAACTGCATATTTTACTGATTTAATGGGATTCCCGCACATTCAATTTAAAATTGAATGGGAAACACAGTCCAGCCCTGGAGTGAAGTTTTCTCCTTTGCAGAATGGCAGATAAATTCTGACAGTAAATGAGCTCCTGCAAACGGAAGCCCAAAATCACCAGTGGATGGGCACGGGCTCATGACAGTGAGTTCCCTGTGATTCTTCCTTCACGAGGACTCTACAGTTAAGGCAAAGAAGGTTCTATAGCAAAAAAGTGTTAGCAATTTCTTGTCTCCCAAACCTAAAGCTGCCAGTAAGGCAGGTCCCAACCATTCCTGAACAGGCCTTGTAGCCCTTTCTCGTAAAGCAGATAAGGGTTGTCTTTAAAATCTGAGAAAGAAACAAAAAGTTGTGTGTTTGCTTAGCTGTTTTTATCGTGCATAAAAAGAGCATATTCTTCCATCTAGAGAATTTAAGCCAAATATAAACTTTTAAAACTTTTCTTATCTCCAATGGCAGGCTGATGAAAGAGTTTGGCCGGCGTATTTTGGATAATATTTAAATTAAGCAACGAGACCCATAACAAACCTGCCTCGAATCAATGAACTCAGCACCAAGACAACAATCAATCACAAACACATGAAGTTGAAATTTCAACCACTAGAGAACACTACTTAAGCGGGCGGGGGAAGGGAGGGGGAAATCACCTGCACATTTTCCTTTAAGGGAGAGGTAGGGATGGGTACCCATCCAGGAGTGCTCTTCTGCCTGAGGACACAGCTCTTCAATGCTGAGCTGTGCCTCTACCAGTTCTGCCTGCCCGTGAAGTCTGCAGTGTGTTTCAGCTATTAGCCTGCACCATTTTAGGGATGCAGCCAGCTACTGCTAAATCGCAAACTTCAGAAATCTCAGCTAATGCAGTAGAATATCAAGTCTGGGGGTTGTTTTCCTGGTAGACAAATAATCCCAATGAAATTCAATAACCTAAAGACAGGCGCAATGGAAGACATTCCCGGGCTGGTCCCCGATTAAGATGCTAATTTAATGTTTTACTAGAAGTTGAGTATTCTCAATGAATATTCAAAGAGAGTGAGATTCTGCTAAAAAAAAAAATCCAAATAGCATTTTGCATATTTTGACCAGACCAAGAGGAACCCGGTCATATTTGTACAATTCTCCTGTAGTGCTTTTCCTAGCCCCACAGCGATTCTGGGTGAAAAAGATTAATCGTGAAAACAACAGAATCAAAGTTTTGCGCGGAGCCCCCCTGCAAGTTTTAAATCATTTGCTGTGTACTTACATGAATTTCCAGCTTCCACTCTGTTCCAGTTTTGAGTAGACAACAGAAGTAACATCTTGAGAACAGCTCCAGCGACAGATCCCATATTCATAATTTTTGAGCTCCCCAAAAGATCTCGAGTGGCTCTCAGAGCGCAGGAGACAGGTTCTCCTCAGTCCTTCACCCAGCACTGACTGGGTCTTCAGTATCTCTAGCTCTCTGGCTCTCTTTCCTCCCCCTCCCTCCTCTCACGCGCGCTCTCTCTCCTCCTCCTCTCCCTCCTCCCTCCTCCCTCCTCCCTCCTCCCCCTCCTCCCTTTCCTCTCTCTCTCTCTCTCTCTCTCTCTCTCTCTCTCTCTCTCTCTCTCTCTCTCTCTCTCTCTCTCTCTCTCTCTCTCTCTCTCTCTCTCCCTCACCCCCCCCCCAGTACTGGTTCCTCACTGAAAAGCGACCAGCATCTGTCCTAACAAGCTTACACACTGCTGCCTAGGCCACGCCCACTCCTCACAGCGGTCTTAGAAATTTGCCCCAGCATCCTTCCTCCTCCAAAAAGCACAGCAGCAGCCAGCAGCTTTCTGAGCTCCGCAGCGGCTGCAGGTGATGGAAGCTGGACCTGGAGGCACTGCCCGCTGCTCCTGGCCTCCTCAGGGCTCCCTCTCCTCCCCTCTATTCTCCAATAAGCCTTAACCCGTTTTGTGCCCTGCCAGCCTTTGGGGTGAGGAAAGCGGCCAGGCAACGAAGCCTTCTGATTTTCTGCAGGTCTTGTATTTGGCAATGCCAACCAACATACTGAGCTATTTCCTGATTGCCCGGGAGTGTATCCAGGTAAAACTGCATTATGTTTCAAAACAAAAGCATAAAATAAGACAGAAATAACGAAGCAAGCGTTGGTGAATTGTAGCTAAAACTGTCCTCCGGGAAAACGCTTGCTGTTTTTCTGTTTCTATAAAACTATCGCCTTGTGCTCCGGTGCCAGGATTTTATTACGGAAATTCCTCACATGGGAACAGACATTCCTGCTTGGCAGATATTTAAAAATCATCTGATAATAGTCTGCAAGAAATTAACATTTCTTATTTTAGTTGGTGCTTCAGGAATACAAATCCACCAGTGAAGTGTTCTGAGTAGATTGAGTTTCTGTAAGTAGGCAGCATTCCACAATCATGTTTCTTAATAGTAATTCCCAGAGGTCTCAAAATGGAAAATGATGGAATACTGATAAAAGGAACCCCCTCCCATATGTGCACACACATGTGTGAGCACATATGTACACACTCGCGAGCACACATGCACACACTGACAGCAATACATACTCATTTATACACACTCACTTATACACACTCACAGGCACACACACACATATACTCGTGCATACACATGCATACACACACATATCCACACACTTGTACATACTCACAGATATACACACTCACACACAGGCATAACCACACACACACACACACACATACACACTCAGAAAATCAACTACAGAGAATATTTTTCCAATGGCCACTCCCTGAGCACTGTTGCTTGTGCAGAATATTAAAGCACTCAAATGATAAAGTTAAGACCCCATACAGAGCAGCACATCACATGGTGTCAGAGAGGGTAAATCATCTTTTTAAAATAAATGTCAAGATGCCTTCCTGCTGATTTCCTAGGCATGGTAAAGACAGGAATCCAGGAGCTCTCAAGCAATATCTTGGAGTTTGGAACCAGAGGCAGCCTTGCTGGGCTACGAGAGGGGTGTGGGATGAGAGAACCATCCATAAACCAAGCAAAATTGTTTAGCTCTTGACTTCCAACAAAGCCGAATGGATAGTTTTGCTTTTCCTATTTTACAGATGAAAACCCAAGAACAGAGAGAAGAGAATGATTTGCAGGATCATTGAGTTAGGAAGGAAAGAGGAGGCTGAACTGGTGTTTTGGTTTTTTTTGTTTTTTTTTTTTTCCTGGTTCTACCAATCTCATCCTTAAGCTTGCTGCTCTCATATCAGGGTTCACACCACCCAGACTAACTCCTGCAAAAACCCCAGTCCTTCAAAACCAGTATCAGTGAAAAGGAAGACAAGGCCAAGATGTTTGCTGTGCTCCTACGCCTAAATGCCTGACTTTTGCTTTCCAGTCATAAAACATCAAGGAAAAACAGCTATGCATTAACAATCTATATCAATAATTATGGAGGGGCAGTGATTTTATTGCATACACACTGCCACCTGTTATCTAATTAAGTTCTTAAATCAATATTTTGAGGGAAAATGTGTTGTGCCTACAGAAGGGAGAGACTGAACCTTATGGCCCTCGGTGAGACTGAACTGTCCAGGGTGCTAAAAAAGAAACATGGAGAAAGACGAGTAAAAAGGAAACTTTGGGGGATGTAGCACAGTTGATAGAGTACTTGACATAGACGGCACAGAAGCCTGGGTTTGACCACTCACACTACATAAACCAGGTATGGTGGTGCATGCCTGTAGTCCCAGCAATTGGGAGATGGAGGAAAAAGGATCAGAAAGTCAAGATTACCCTCAGCCACATAGCAACTCTGAAGCGATTCTAGGCTATGTAAGACTCTGTCTCAACCAGGAGGAAAGGATGGAAGGAAAGAAGGAAGGAAAGAAGGAAGGAAGGGAAAGGAATATGGACTTAATATTGTGGTCTGTGGGTCTATAAAGTTGTTGCCTTGACAGCAAAGTCTTGAGCTTTCCAGAAGGAAGTATTATCAACCTATTAAGCTCATCGTGGTTTGCAGAAAACAAATGAGGAAATTTAAAGATTAGTATTGGATCAAAACAGGAAAAGTATGTATTTTATGATAATTGAAAACTTAAGGCAATCTGAGCCTGCAGCACAGGCCAAGACCCTAATCATTCCAGAGGGTAAAATAGAAGGACTTCAAATTTAAGGCCTTCCCCCAAGAAATAAAGCAAGTTTAAAGCCAGTCTGACTAACTCAGTAAGATCTTATCTCAAAAATAAAAAAGTGGAGAGACTGGAGCAATGGCTCAGTGGTTAAGAGTACTTCCTGCTCTTGAAGAAGACCTGAGTGTAGTTCCCAGCACACACTTGGAAGCTCACAACTATGCCTAACTCCAGTTCTAGGGATGCTGATGCCTTCTTATGATATCTGTGGCTACTGCATGCAATTGGTACATATATGTCTATGCAAGCAAAACACTCATATACATAAATAATAAATAAAGAAAAATATTAAAAAATAATAAATAGAGAAAAATAAATAAATCTTAAAAAGTGAATAGCAAGATGGCTAGTGGGTAAGAGCATTTGCCACTTTCAAGCCTGATGACTTAAGTTCAGTCTTCAGATCCCAAATGGTGAGAAGGAAGGAATCAACATCGCAAGTTGTCCAGTTGTCTTCTGATCTATACACATGTGCTGTGGCTTATGCATATAGATTCATATACCACATACACACACACAAAGTAAATAAATAAATATACAATGCTCTTTCAGCAAAATAGACACTAAAAATAAAATCTGGGTATGTAGCTCAGTGCCTAGCATACAGAAGGCCCTAGGTTCAAGTCTCAGTGTGAACTATCTAAGGTGCTATTCAAGAGAGACCTTTCATGCTGATAGACCAGTTCCTTGAAAGGAGGTGCAGATTGGAAAACACTGTCATTTCAAGCCCCTGCAAAACCTTTTTCTGTGTATTGACCACAGAAGGAGAGAGCTTATACATGGTAAATAGAGAGATGTGAATGGGAATGTAACACTCACTAGCATTCTGATGAAATATCTTAATGATATTAGTCTTTTGTTTACACACACACACACACACACACACACACACACACAATATAAATGATCATTGGTGTGCTTTCCTGGAGTGGCTGTGTAGGTCCACAAAGGTGTCCTGTGGGAAGACAGACATGTGAAGAATGTGGTAGCTGCCCAGCCCATAAAGCTGGACACCGTGGACCTAGCAATGAAGGTCTGGAGAGCTGCTTGTATTAAGTCGACACAGAAAGGCTACAGAAGCTGGAGTCTGATGTCCAATGAACAAAAGGTTCTTTCTTACTCAGAAAGGACCCAGTCCTGCTGGTAGACATGCACCCCCTTCTCCAACATCCCATCACTTAGAGCACCAGCCTGTCTAGGTACTGCCCCCCCACACTCAGGGCAAGTCTTCCTCTCCCAGTCATATCCCCACACATTAATCTTTTCAGGAAGGAGCTTCATAGACACACAGAAATGCATTTCATGGGTCTTTGACATCTCTTACTCCACCAACTATGACCAACCATCACAATGGTTCAGTTTGTTAAGATATCACCTACACTCACATCACCATCCAACAGGTCTCTCGAGTATGTGTTCATCTTGCAGAACCAAAATTCTGTATTCATCAAATACTAATCCCTCCACTCACTAGCCCTCAGTAACCACCCTTCTGCTCTATGTTGAGTTACATAGATAGTTCAAATATACAGAACCACAGGATGTGCCCTTCTATGTCAAGACTAATTCACTCAGCATAATGTCTCAAAGTTCATCAGATTGTACCAAGTGACAAATGTCTTTTTTTTTTAAGATCATATAATATTCCATTGTGCATATAAGCCACATTTTCTTTCTTCCTTTATGGTTGAATGGGCATTATAATGCTTGTATGTTTTGGCTATTGTGAATAATGCTGAAATGAAATGACACACGCGAGTATCTCTTTGATATTCTTTGAGATATATAACCAGAAGTAGAATTGATGGATCATATATAAATTCTGCTGTTGATTTTTGTATGTATTTGTGTCTGTGTATGCAGGTGTGTGTGTGTGTGTGTGTGTGTGTGTGTAGGTGTGTGTTTGTGTGTGTGTCTGTATGTCTCTGAGTGCAGGTGTGTGTGTATATGCAGGTATGTGTGTGTGTTTGTGTGTGTGTCTGTATGTCTCTGAGTGCAGATGTGTGTGTATATGCAGGTGTGTGTGTGTTTGTGTGTGTGTGTGTGTGTCTGTATATCTCTGAGTACAGGTGTGTGTGTATGCAGGTGTGTGTATGCAGGTGTGTGTATGCAGGTGTGTGTGTGTATGTATGTGTGTGCAGGTGTCCTATTGTTTACAGGTGCCTGTTATTGAGGTTGTGTGCCTTCTCAATTACTTTCCACTTTCTTTTTTTGAGCCCTTACTGAACCTAGAGTTCACTGATTTGACAGAACTACCTATCAAACTCCAAGATTTCCCTGTTCCCACCTTCCCAATGCTAAGATTACAGGCATGCCCCACCGTGTCTGGTTCTTTACATAAGTGCTATTGATCCAGACTCAGGTTCTCGTGCCTGGGCAGCAGGCACTTTATCAACTCAGCCATCTCTCCAGCCTCGTTATTTGTTTAAGAAACTTCTACACTGCTGATAAGTATTCTGATCTAATGTATGCTCCCTCGTCTGTGATTAGTGACTTCCCCTTTATTCGAGTCGCTGTCCTTGTCCGTGACCTTCGAACAGTCTTATTACCCCGAGGTTTGGCTCATTGTTTTTAGATAACACTAGTTGGGGTTCTTTAAGCTTCTTGAATTTATATGTACACATCTCGCCTCAGATTTACACACGGGCCCCTTATTTCAGCAAATATTCTTTTTCTCCCTTTTCATTCTGAAGCCCCTGTGATCTGTACTGCCTGATACCTCATGAACTGTTTTCTCTGCCTTGACTTTTCTCTACCCTTTGGTTTTCTCTTGTAGCTTTCTAACATGAGTGTTTCGAGTGTCCTGCCTTCAAGGGTGTTCATTCTGTCCTGCCGTGTCAATTCTGGAGTTCTGGTGTTGAGCTCCTGCAGCCAACAGTTCAATCTAGCGCCTGTGCTCTTCAGCTCTGGACTTACTTCGGGTCTCTCCTCTGTAGCTTGTCTCTCGGCTCACACCATCAGTCAGTTTTTCCACTGTTTTGCTCATTTACTTTTCTCTTCTGACTCTCTTCACTGAACATCCTTGTGAAAGTTGTTTTGAATAATTTGTGTGGCAACTCCTGTGTTTTGCATGTTTTTGTTTAAAAAAAAAAATTGGTTTCTGGACATTGACTCTGCCATTTTGATTGGAGTGTGTATCCATGTTTCCTCATATGCCCTGCTGTCTTCTATTGGGACATGGGTATTTAAAAGTCAGTCATGTCTCCAGTCATATGATTTTGTTTTATACAGAAATGTTTCACTCATCAGTCATCTGCGCTACAGACTGGGAGCCTCTCAAGCCTTTTATGAGACTTCTTCCTTTGGGGGCTGGTATGTGTCATGAGAGTTTGCCAGCTCCACCATAGGCAGCCCCTCTGTCGACAAGCTGCAATGTTATAGACAGGCTATGATATTATGGTAAGTGGATCAGCTCCTTTCTCATTGCCTCTAAGCCGGTTCTAGTTCTTCTCAGGGTTTAGATTCAGAAAAGAGAGAAACTTCCCCAGAGAGAGATTGGGAGGCAAGAATTTCCTCCTGATCACACAGCACCACACTCAGAGAAGGGCTCCGAGGAGTGAGATTCTTCTACCACACTTCCATTCATAGGGCTTCATGCTTTCCTGGGCTGCAGAAACCTCTTACCTGGTGTTTAGAGTTTTCATCAGACAAACTGGGCATATACCATAATTAAGTTGATATTTCTGAGGGTGGGAACGAATCAGAGGCTTTCTATTTTACTGTCTTGCTAATGTTATTTCTCAAAATTGATAGTTTTTTAATAACCAAAAAAATACAGTACAAACAATAATTTTTGGCCAAAAGCCCTCTCTCAAATATACTTATAATGCTTACAAACATTGTTTTCTGCCGATAACCATTGAGTATACAGAATTAAGCATGGGGCTAAAGAGCTATCTCAGGCATTAAGAATGAGCACCGATCATCAGAGAACCAGAGTTGCTTCTTAAAAGCTATCTGGAGCAACTGCCAGTAACTCCAGCTCCAGGGAATTTGTCACCCTCTCTGGCTGTCATGGGTAACTTTAGTCTCATGTACATATCCCATGGTTAAATACACATACATATGATTAAAAATTCCAATCAATCTTCAAAAATAGGCATTGTTGCTGTTGTTGTGTTTAGTCAACCATTGGCAGGATCAATCTTTTATAAAAAGTGTTTACTTTTATTGTATCACATTTCTAATCAAGAGACTTGTTCTGTAACATATATCCATCGGTTGTTTTTTTTTTTTTTTTTTTTTTTTTTTTTTTTTACTAGCAGTTTTATGTTGCTTTGAGTGTTACTATTTCTCCTTGGAATCACTGTTAAGAGTAGTGATTACTGTGTTGCTAACGCATATAGTAGGTTTTGAAACACTATAAATAATTAAGCTTTATCAGTGTGTCTTTTCTATTTATATCTCACCTGAGACAACCTTTTGAGATTTAATGGACAGTTAGGATAAAAATTATTGGTCACACCAGATACTCCCTTAAGACATAGTAGTAATAAAAGACACTGATGGCTGGAAAGATGGCTTGGTGGTTAAGAGTACCTCCTACACTTTCAGAGGAGCCAGGTTTGATTCCCAGCACCTACATCAGGCAGCTTACACACACCTGTAATACCAATCCCAGGATCCAACACTTCTGACCTCCAAAGTACCTACACTCATAGGCACACACCCTCACCCTGATACATATGTATGTGCATAATTAAGACAATAAAAATAAACCTTTTAAAATGTTATGTGTTAGTTGGTGGATGTTGTCTTTAATGGCATTTGAACGTTTTTCAGCTTTAAACAAACTCTCAGTCCTAAAGATTTTATAATTACTGGAAAATTACAAGGAGAGTGAATCCTCATTTTGTATGTACATTCTCTTGCTGATCATGGATATCATCCATCATTTTGATACACTTACTACTACAGTTAATGAACTAGTACCGGTATATGTTAACTAAAGCCTATCCAGAGGCTCTTCCTTTTTTACTGGAGATATTTTCTCTGCTGTAGAAACCCATTCAGGGTCTATGTCATATTTAATGCACATGTCTTCTTAGGGTTCTCTCGTCTAGGACAATTCCTCAAACTCCTAATGTTGGATCATTTTGACAGTTAGTGTGTATTGATCGGCTACTCAGCACATTCCTCTGATGAGAACTGTCTGTTGTTTTCCTCCATCAAACGAGGACTCCTTGTTTTGTGGAGGAAGACCACCCAAGCAGGTGCCAAGCTATCACACCATGTCAAGGATGTTCACTGACATGGTGACTTAATATTAATGATGTTGATCTTGACACGTTTATGGAGGCAGTGTTTCTCAGATTCCTCCACTGTGAAATGGTACCTTCCCTTTCTTTATTATATCTTCTTTGGCAAAAGTCACTATACAGACTCCAGACTGAAAAGAATGAGAAATTATGTACCTCCTACTTGAGGATAGAGGATCTGTATAAATCATGTGGGAGTCTTCTTCATGGCAGATTTGTGTGTTCCCCCACCTTTATTTATTCATTCGACAATGTGGACTGATAGACATTTATTTTATCCATTGGCTTATGATTCAGTACCACTTTATTTTGTATGTTATTATGGTATTATTTTTTATTTTACAATATCATTTTTCTCTCTGTGAGTTGTCTTCCCCAAGCATCTAAAGCGTTGGTCTTTGATTAATGGGGGACATTGCATGAATGTTACATTGTTGGTGGCTGTACATTTTTATACATACAAACCTTGAGTTGTGTTTGATGGGTGCAGTTATTACTTGGAAACAGAGTGATATATTCAAGCCTGGCTATTATAATTTTGTTACATAGGTTTAGAGTTACCTTTAATACAATGCTAATTACTACTTGCTCCTGGAGGTAGGTATTTCTGAGTGGCCTAGACAATGCCAGAGGTACATGTGGTTCTTTCCTATCTGACTGATAAGAGTAGCAGTGTTCTCAGCCCTGTGCAAACCTCTATAATAGCTTTTAATAAGTGCTTGCAGCCTTTGTTTCTTTACATACCTGTACTAGTTAGTACTCTAATAGTTATCAAAAGAATCTTCCATAAGTGTTCAAGGTTCTCTCTCTGTGACCCTCTCTAACCTTTCATTCTCTCTCTCTCTTATCAACTATATTGTCTATCTCCTTTTAAAGAAATAGACCCATTTCCACAACTCAAAGAATGCATAAAATTGAGTCTGTGTTTCTCCTCCTATACCAGGGCTGGCAGCTCATACAAGCAGTAAGCTATGGAAACTGTAAAGGCTACTTTGTTTTTCATCTTTTAGAGATCATTGAGTTATATGTAGGATCTTAAAACCCATTATTGGAGGTACTGTCCCTGTTATTTTATTTATTTCAGTTAAGAACCCAAATCTGACTCTTGTCCCTCTATAGATGATAGAAGTATAAAAATTAATAGTGTCACTCTCTCCTATTATCTACACGATGAACAAGGTATAGTGTGAAAAATCTTCTTTCTAAACTATGTCCTGCAACAAAATTTACCTCACTATGAGAGGATCTAAATATTTTTCCTTGGCTATCTCTTTAAGGTAAATGATTGACTATGCCATGAATAGTCTTCCCTAACTTAACATCTTGAGGAATTACAATACTAGTATTCACAGATAAGTGGGATTCCTTTTATTATCATACTTGATAGAGATGTTTTTGTTATACAGAACAATAAGTCTGACTCAAGTTCTAGGTAAATTTCACACATAAGAACAGTAGGCACACAAAATTAGGGTGCTATTTCTAGAATAAGAAAACAAATCTTAAAATCTCCCCAATCTGTTTTAAATTTGTTTCACATATGATGAAGCACAGAACTCCTTAAACAGGCTTAAAACCCATGTATACTGAATAAAAGAGGTCAGTCTAGATCCCCCTCATCTGAACATCATGAATTTGTCCACTTTGCAAGGGACTTGTCAAGATGTATGGCAGGGGAAAATTACCTGATTGAGGATGGCTTGATGGAAGAAGAAAGCCAACATAAAAGAGAGAGCGTGGGGGCCCAGGGCTAAGAGTGCATATTGATGGTAGAGAACCTGGGTTTAGTGCCAACACCCATGTAGAATGGTTCATAACTGACTGTAACCCCAGCTTCAGGGGACACAATGCCCTCCTCTGCTTTCACAGCCTACACAATCCTATGCTCACACATATACATCAATAAGAAGATAAATCTTTTAAAAGAAATATAGTGTAGTTAGAGAAAGGGCACATGAAGAAAGGAATGGTTATGGAGAGAGGATGTTTTTACCTCCTATTTTGTCTCAGTGAAATCTTAGAATACAGCATTGAGTTTCACTTCCCTGATAGAAAAAGCTTATCCCAGTAGGAATGCACAGCGTTAGAGAATATCACGCTTAGATTGGTGATGTCTTTATAGTGAAGTGATTTAAGCAGAAGGGAACACAGCTACTATCCAAAACAAAGAACTCAGTAGATAAGGACTTTGAAAAATTCTTGTATCTACGAGCATTTATGTTTTAGAACTTGAGACTGCCTCGTGGAAAGTTTCCATTTCTTGGAATAATGAGGCAGAAACAGTTTTGGCCTCAGGCAGGTCCAGGGAAATCAAATCCACCCACCACCTAGATCTTTAGATCCATGACACACAGTGAGTTTCATGCCCAGCAGCCTGATGCGCCTTAAGGGAACAATTCTCCAAGTCTCAGGTAGAAAACTACTGTTAGAGAAGAGGGAGGGTGGCTGGGGTTAATTTCCTGCAAGTAAAAGTGGCCATTACTTTTCCAAGCACAGCAATGGTACCATCTTCCCAGATGGAGGAAAGCGACAGACAGTTATAGGGTCTGCTTGCTTTTCTTAGAGACTAACTTGTGTTCTGTGTGCTGTCAGGAAAACTAGTCTTAGAAGGTGGCTGTGTGCATGACATCACTTCATTTCTATGGACTGTTCAATACAATAGGTTATTAGCCACTTTACAGAGAAAGGTGCTCAGTCATAATAGCCCCAGTCGGACAAGCCAGCTACAACATTTACATCAAAAGAAAGTACTGGAGCTGATGTCACAATAGTACAGCTCTTGCCTAGTATGTATGAGGCCCTGGGTTTCATCTCCAGAATTCATACTGCCCTCATAGACTGCTTCTGAATATCGTAACATGAGGATAATTGTCTAATGCTATTAGTAAAACATAGTTAAAGTTTGATAAATGAGTTCAACCATCAATTAAAAAAGAGAACAAGCTTAAAATTTGTCAAATACGTTGATGATCATCATTATAAGTATATTTGGTATCTCCATGCATTTGGACCAAACAAGAGGCTTAGCATACTCGGTCTTAAATATCATAACATACAATATAGAAGTTATCTCTGCCACGGCACCACAGTAGAACAGTAACTATGACCTTTCTGGGTTATTATAGTATGCCTGTCATAGTTTTAGATACTGTTACTCCAGATTAATTTTTGAATTAAAGTATTTTGTTATTGAAGTCTATCATATTTTATGCTATTTGATAGAGAAAAATTACCATAGCCATATGAACCTTTTGTAACTCAAAATCCTTTTAAAAATATTATTATTTAATTAAGGAAACCTAAATTTCCTAGATGAGACACTTCATTTAAATTATGTTGCAATAATGCAAATATTATGTGATAATTCATACTGGTTGTCAGCTTGACAGAATTTAAATCACCTAGGAGATAAACTGGTAGGAACATCTGTGAGAACATCTCTAAAGAGGTTTAACTGAGGTAGGAAGACCCACCATGAATGGAAGTGATAGTTGCCATTCCCTGGACTGTGGCCCAAACTGAATAAAAGGAGAACATCAATTGAGCACCACGTCCCTTTGATTCCTGGTTGAATACCCCATGACCAGCTAGCTCATGTTCTTGCTGCTGTGATTTCCCTGCCATGATGGCTTATACCCTCGAACTGTGAACTAAAATAAACTATTTCTACTTGAATGCTTCTGTCAGAAAAATTTGTCACAGAAAAATTGTTACCAGGAGTGGGGGTGTTGCTGTGATTAAACACATCATGTGGTTCATGGTCTTTTGGCACTGTGGGAGGAATGTGGTAGAGTTTGATACTGAAGCCTAGAGAATCTCTAAAAGGTTGGGCATAGGGTTCAGTAGGTTATTTTGCTGGGAGTTTTGAAGACCTGTATGCAAACATAGAGGCAGACAGAGGAGATCTAGTCCAAGGGGTTTCAGAAGTGAATAGGATTTTATTGGCAACTGGGCTAGAGTTTATTCATGTATAATTCTTACAAAGAGTCTGGCTGCATTCTGGCTGTATACTGTGAACTTGGATGAAGCTGAATTCGAAAGCAGTGTTTTATTTAGTGGAGGAAATCCAGAGACAGGACAACACTCAGGCTACGATGCGACTACTGCTCTCTAATTTCATCTGGGTGTACAATAAGAAAGCAGCAAGTGAACCAGAAAGATATGAAAAAATGTACCATTTGCTGAGAAAGAAAGGATCAATGGGGTTAAAGTTACAGACAAAGTTTGTGCTGAGAAAACACTTATGATTGCTAAATGTACTAGCACTATTAAAGAGAAACCTCCTGCTCTACACTAAGACAATAGAAAAGAAAGCAAGAGCCTACCGTTCAAAAGTTCTAACTTGTGAAAAATGCAAATTTATTTGAAAGGAGAGAAACTGAACTGCAAACAATGCCAGAGAGATATTCTGCTCAAAAACACCTGCCTACTAAAGTGTTTTCTCAATTTCAGCTGAAGACATACAGAAATGTGGCAAAGGGGGAACTGTACTAAATCTCCAGATGGCAGCAGATCTTGGCAGAGTCATCTACTTGGTGCTGGTTTGGCAGGCATGCAGAATTCAAGAGTCCTGGAGGTCAGGAGGCTCACATTACAATTCCATGAAGTCACTGATAGCAGGCAATGTGTGGCAGTGCCTGCAATGGGAGGCCTGAGAAACCACTGCATGAAGGTGAAGCTTTTGCCATAGTAGAAACACTAGGGTGCTGGAGATGTCAGGACCAAGGGACATATATTAAGGAAAGAGGAAAACACACAATGGAGGAAGTCTAAAAAGAGAGGCTGTGCATGCTTCAGACAGCAGAGCTGGGGTGGAGGTGGGGTTGTACAAACCTATTTGAGTCCAGGTAATTTTTCCACAGACCTCAGATGCCAAGCACAGCAATGGAATCTGTTGTTCACAATGTTGGGTCTTGCTTTTGCATAGTCTTCCTTGCTGTGACCCCCCCATCCCTTAAATGGGAACTTAAATGTTCACTCGGTGATTTGTTTGTTGGAAGTATGTAACTTGTGTTTTGATGTCATAGAGCCTGACAGTTCAGAAATTGTCTGAGTCTGAGAAAAAGTCTCAAAATTTTTAAAATATCAGGAACATCTCAAGAGGCATTAAATGTGTTTTGCATCATGAGATGAGCACAAGACTTCAAGGACCAAAGGTGGGATGGTCTGATTCAAACATGATGTATTTATGTGTCCAGATGACAAGGGATGGCCTTGGGCTGCTCAGTCTTGGTTGTCAACTTGACACGATTTAGATCGCCTAGGAGAAAAAGCCTTTGGTTCTGTGTGTGTGAGGGGATTTCCATGTAGATAGGTTTAACTAAAGTAGGAAGACCTACTTGAATGAAGTCATTGAATGAAGGGGACACCATTGGACCCCAGAGATTGAACAAAAAGGAGACAGTAAATGAGCTTTCTAGTGTCTGTGACTCCTGAGAGACAATGTGACCAGCTAGCTGATGATTCTGTCTTTCCCTGGTTTCACAGACTGTCGAACGATACACCAAAATAAACCCTTCTATCCTTGAAGCATTTGTCCAGTATTTTGTCACAGCAAGGAAAGTATCTAATACATATTACCATTCTACTTTGTTTTTTTATAATGGTACTACTTCTTAAATTTCTTATTTTCTAAGGAGGTATAAAGTATGTGTTCCACCTAGCCTGTATATCTAGGCTTTGTAAGATTACACAGAGATTGGAAAGTACAGGAAATCATCCCTGGTTGGGGTAAGATAGGAGTTAGTAATGGTATCAAGAGCCAAAAGCACTGGGCTACTTGTGAACCACAGTTGGATATGGGCATCAGGCATAGCTGCCTTAGAACATGGATAGCCTCCACTGGTCCTTCCACTATTGAAACTTCCACTACTTGAAGTCTCACCATTACCTATCCATTGCTCTACCAGAAAGCCCAAGAAAGCAGTCACTCCTCTCCTCTCCTCTCCTCTCATCTCATCTCTCTATTAGGAATAGAGATTACAGGTGTGGAAAATGTGACTTCCTGGGGTCATCAACAGAACAAAAAATTGAGATGCAAGAATGTTATACAGAGCAAACCTCTAAGTGACCAGCACAGTAAATAAGATAGGTCCCGCCTTCATGGGGTCGCTAGGCAACATGCATGCCAGCAAGCACCACTGTAGTAAGTTCTTAGCAAGGTGAAAAACCAGAGGTGAAACATAAACTGGAATCTAGGTGTTAGGTGTTTAATGAGTCTATATTTGGGCAGGAAAAAAGATATCCAGAGAGAGGAAGTGACTTTTTGTTTGTTGGTTTTTATGGTTCTGGGATTGTAGCTAGTGCCTTTTGTATTTGAGGCACTCGCTCCACTGCTGTGCCTATCCCCCAGTTCTATTTTGTAGTTTTGTTCACACACTATTCTAAAATGTAAATTTTGAAGACAGTTGGATTAAATAACATCCAAGGGCCTTACAAGTGATTGACAGGAAGGGGAAATTTTTGGCAAGAAGCTGAAGTCAAATTTAATTTGAGTTTCTTCAAAAGTGGCATTTCTTTTGCAATGTATCAACGAAAACTTTTAAAGATTTCCCTCTTTAAGCTTAGCTAAGAACCTCTTGTACTCCCCCACATTACCTCTACAATTTTGTCTCTTTATACTTGAAATGGTCACTAATTCGTTCCCCTTCTCTCTTTTTCCTTTTAAGAAGGTTTACCTGCAGCATCGGGTAGATTGGTTCAATGGGAGGCCACGGTTAAATTCCACTGAGGCTGCACTTTGAAGAAGCATAATAAATTTGTGGTAGTACTGTCTCCCCTGCGAGGAATATGCCTCGATAGTTGGCATTCACATTCTCTTTCTCAAATTGCTTCTAAAAGCATTATTCTGTCCGGAATGACAGAAATCCCTGAGGTTGCCGGATCAGGCCTGGAAACCACCGTGGGATTCAGATACCAGGAGAGGTGACCTTGAGTCTAGGGATGGCTATGAGCACAGAATCCCTTGGGAACTTTATCTGTAACATAAGAAGATTCGAATAGATGATTTGAAAGGCTCTTTTCAGCTCCGAGAAGGTAAAATGTTTTGAAAAAAAAAAAAAGCTTTCTAAGATGTTCGAGTCAAAAACATATGTGGGAAAATGCATTATGGAATTTGCTCTCAATGTATTCTACTTAAAATGTCAGTATTCTCTCTGTACTTTGGAATATCTGTTTATTGTATTATTTTTTAATGGAAGCTATAAAATATTAGGTAACATACATTATATTATGCATTAGACTTACAGGTCTTAGAGAAATGTCTCGGTAAAGAAGAGAAGGCAATGGACACACTCAGATGAAAAGCCATCTTAACGAGTCTCTTCTGTTCTTTGTGGTACATCAGGAACAAAGAAATATTGGGTTAAACCTTGCTGACTATCTCCAGACTAGTCTGCATTTGCATAGCACTGGACATACATATTGGTAGTTTTATTTTCTTTTTTAATCAGATACTTAGAACAAAATTAGTAAAAATCTTCAGTTTACAACTCTTGATCACCACAAATTATCATGTACCTTGCCATTTTTTGTTTGGTCTTCTTTTTAATTAAAAAATTAGTAATTTCTCAGTTTTTTTTTTTCCTTTTTTGGCTTATTTTTGAAGTTATGAAACAACATGTACCTTATCTGGGGCTGAAGTGACGGCTTGGCAGGTAAGAGCACTTGGTATATTTACAGAGGACTGGAGTTCAGTCTGCAGCACTCCTATGTTGGCTGTGGCGGTTTGAATAAAAATGGCCTCCATTGGCCTATAGAGAGTGACACTATTAGAAGGTGTGGCCTTGTTGGAGTAGGTGTGTTACTGTGGGCATAGGCTTTAAGAACCTCATCCTAGCTGCCTGGAAGCCAGTATTCTGCTAGCAGCCTTCAGATGAAGATGTAGAACTTTCAGCTCCTCTTGCACCATGCCTGCCTGGATACTGCCATGTTCCTGCCTTGATGATAATGAACTGAACCTCAGAACCTGTAAGCCAGCCCCAATTAAATGTTGGCCTTACAAGAGTAGCCTTGGTCATGGTATCTGTTCACAGCAGTAACACCCTAAGACACTATCTATTGTGAGACTCTACTATAACTTGCTTCAAATTAATTCAGTTGCCTCCAGATTGCTTTTATTATAAACATTACTCCTATAATTGGCTTCTTTATGCCCTTTGATGCAAGGTGTAAATTTTTAACTAACCGTATAACCAGGGATGGATTGTTTGGTATGTAAATGTCCACATTTGTATAACCAGGGATGAAATGCTGAGTATGTAAATTCCAGATTTGTAAACTAATATGAAAATAGTCTCCAACAAGGCTTGGCCAATTTAAGTTACTGTCAGTAATGAGTATAAGACCCACTTCTCCACACTCTCTCAAACACCATGTGTCTCCCTCTCCTTCCAGTAGAATACACACAACCCTGTAGGTCACTCTGTATGTTTCTGACAACAATGAAATTAAGCTTTGTTTTTTGTTTTGTTTTGCTTTTTGTTTATTAATTTCCTTAAGACAAGGTTTCTTAGGGTAGTTCTGGCTGTCCTGTGTAGACCAGGCTGGCCTTCAACTCACAGAGATCCACCTGCCTCTGCCTTTCTGGGACTGATATTAAAGGTATGCACTGCTATACCTGGCTTAAGAAAAATCTTGTTTACAGTACTTACTTATTCACCCCAACACTTCCTTTCAGGGACCTGGCAATCCATAGCTTTGTTCATGAACTTGTAGATACTGCCTTGGCCTTCCTGTGCTTTTCTACTGTTCAGTTTGCTCTCTTATGAAGTGACACACTTTATTAATTATCAAAGTTCCTCAAGTCCCAGTCTCTAGCACAAGTTTCCCACCACTGGCCATTGGCTTATTCAGATGCACCTTGCCTTCGAGACCCTTGAACTTCTGTGTTGTCTTTTCAGCAAGTTCTTAAAAACTATTATATAATATTAAATGTCTTGTTATAATATTTCATGCATGAAAATTGGTAAACCTAGCTCATTTTTACCCTCTCTTGACCTCTCCCCTTCCCACATAAATGGTCCCCCTTTTCCCATAAATAATTTCCATTCTACTTTCAGGTCGATATAAACTTTAGAATCTCCCTGTCTAATTTCATGGGAAAATGTCTGGATTTTTATTGCAGCAGCAGCAAGTCTATAAATCAATTATCCATCAAGTGGGTATCTGCAATGTGGCCATAGGTTATGTCTCCATTTATTAAGTTTTTGTTTAATGCATCCTAGTGAAGTTTTTAGACTTCCCTGCACAAAAGTTGTAAAATTTTGACAGTTATTTATATAATTCATTCTGATTTTTACTTGTAAATGGTATATTTCAAATATACACATATACATTCTCATAGGTATAACTTCTAAATGTTTGTTGAGGGTGTATAGAAGAATTATTTGCCCTTGCACCAATTATTTGATCCTGTCACCAATTTAATGAAATTGGTCTCCTTTTATGAACCATTATTTATCCGTCTATTAACTCCCTGTTACATACAGTCTCTATGGAGATGAAATGAGAAGAAAAAAAAATTACTGCCAGCACAAAAAAAAAACAAAAAACAAAAAAAAAAACATCTTGCAGGCATGTACTACTGAACCACTTATCATTTGTTTTATCATTGCTCTGATAAAGAATTGCGACCCAAAGCAACAGTGGAAGAAAGAGTTTGTTTTGGCTTACAGTTACAGGGGGATAAATGTCTATCACAATGGGAAGACATGACAGCAAGCAGCAGTGTTCACGAAGGCAGGAGTGGAAAGCTGAGGGATCAACCCCATCAATGAAGCAGAGAGAGGGAACTAGAACCGGGAACAAGGCTTTGAACCCCCCCTCCCAAACCCACCCCCAAGGGACATGCTTCCTTTAGCAAGAATTCACCATCACTCCAAATGGTGCCGCTGACCAGAAAACAAGTGTTCAAATACCTGAGCCTACAGGCTATATTTTGCACCCAAAAACACTACACCTACCTTCTTGAGGAAGACAGGAAAATAACACAAAGGAGACAGAGAGGGAGAAGGTCATAGATAATGAATCCTAATGCCAGTTTACTTTATCAACACTCTAAGTTTTTAAATTTGGTATGGAATCATTGCCCTCTGTTTGGTTTAGTGAAATTCGAAGTAGAGAGTTGACTGACATTTATTTTAAAACCAGGAAAACAGGGGACATCACTGAGAACCACAGTTGCCATATAATAACATACTAACTGCTAAAATGTTATTTTAAAAAATTTCACGATTTTTATATTTATTTCTTTTTAGGGAAAATTGATGACTTATTAATTTTTTCTTTTAATGCACTTCCATTATATATAATAAACACTAAATTTGTTGATAAATTGAGCCATAAGAATGCACATATTCCTTCTTTCTTTCTCTTTCCTTTCCTTCCTGTCTCCTCCTTTCTTCTTCCCTCTTTGTTTTTCCTCTTGTTCTTCCTGTATTTTCCTGTCTCACTTCTTCCCTTCTGATTCTCTCATCCATGACAACATTAAAACATGTCAAGTCTTGAATCATACTTTCCCAGATAATATACAGATGGTATAGATGCTGCATCAGAGCACTGACACTTAGTTACTCTCAAGACTTGAAAATGAAATGTCTTCTGCAGGTTTGTGTGTCTGAGGACTTAGTCCTCAGCAGGTGGCACTGTTTTGAGAAGCTGGGGACCTTTTAGGAGGAGGGAGGGAAAAGAAAGCCTCGATAGTGGAGGAAGGCTTAGAAGAGATCTGCCATTGAGTTAAAGCATATCAAAAATAAGCTAGTGTGTGTGCGTGCGTGTGCTCGCATTTGTCTTTCATCTGCTGACCAGAGGGAACCTGGGTGGGGCTGGTAGTGCAGTCTGCCCAGAGCCTAAAGTGAGGTAGTAGGAGCTACAAGGGACAGACATCCTTCTGATAGGTAGGAAGTAGGTCACTGGAAGGTGGAGGCAGATCTTGAGAATTTGAAGCTTCCAGTCAGCCTCTCACCTTCTTGAGTGTAGAGATGAGTCCAGTCACAGCTAAGTCTTGCGGTCAAGCCACAGGCGACTCCTCTTGCTTCTGTCTTGACTCTTCGCCTCCTTCTGTAGACTGTGTCCATTTCATTGTGTGCCCACCTGTAAGTTGTCCCAAAAGGCAGTTTGTCACAACCACAAGAAGAGTAACTTCAGTTACCTTTGCTCTGGGAGATAAGACATCATGGAGAAGTCGCCTTAGATAAACTCATGACCTCACGTGTATAAATGTCATATATCCAGAGTCTTACCCTTGGTTTGTAATAGAGATATGTTACACCCTAACAGCAATACCATTTTGAAATTTTAAATGTCTGTGCTATTGTGATCCAGGGTCTTGAGATATTAACTGTGACCTGCCATTTTAAAGGCACACATTTAGAAAGATTTTTTTTTAACATAAATACACAATATTCCCTGAGCTGGGAAAGGATGCCTATAACAAAGTGTATGAACACCCTCTCATGAGGACAACCTGGCTTCAATACCTTGGAATGAGGCTTTTATCTAAAGTTATGGACACACATTCCTGAAAGGTGAGTATGCACCCTGAGAAGCTGTAAGTTTTGTAGATTTCTTCTTTCTCATGGTTATTATCAAATGAGCTAATTTAAAAGCTAAACATTTGGCAACCCAACTTGCTACACCCACTCTTGTCTCAAGTTGTGTCTCTTTTCTCTCTTTACAACTTTTCTCATCTTTGCCCTCAAATCACAGCTATTTCTTGGAGGAAAATAAACACAATTCTTAGTAAATAAAACTCCAGACCAAACCAAAAGAAAATTTAAACATACAATATTTGCAGTAGTAAAATACCACTGGTTGACATTTGACAAGGACAATCCTACTTTTTGAAAAATAAATGTGAATATAGAAAAACACCTTACACCTTCCAATTTTTTTATTTCTTCAAAATTTTTATTACAGTCTTCAGAGCTAGTATTGATTTTAGTCATATCCCTGTAAAATTACAATGGATAAGTCTTTTTTCTAGGTATACGTAACTCTTTTGGAGAATCCAGTACAGGACTTTGTGTGCACTCCATAACTCATAAAACCCACCTTTTCTCCCTTCCGTTTCCTTCTCTTATATTAGTAAAATACTCAGTGAAAAAACATTGCCTGCACTTATGAAGAACAAAAGATATATTCAGGAACTGACATCTTCACACAGTGACTTTTATAATTTCCAGTACATTGTACATGTAAAGAACCACCAGGAGCTATGAGTTGCTTTGCGCATTCATTTAGAACCTGCTGCAAGTGACCAGAGATGAACTAGAGTTCAGAATCTTCAAAAGGATAAGCCAGGCATGGTGACACATGCCTTTCATCTCAGCGCTTGAGAGGTAGATGAAGTGAGATCAGAAATTCAAGGCCATCCTCAACTACACAAGCTTAGAGAGAGGCCTGGGCTAAATAGTGTGGACAGTGGGCAGATTGAAAATTTTTCAAATGAATGAAAGCAAAATTCCTTGCCTATGGATGATACAAATCACTGAGATTTATATGGACATCTCCAATGAAAATTGTTGCTTTCACCGAATTTCTCCAAGATTGTGTGTGTGTGTGTGTGTGTGTGTGTGTGTGTGTGTGTATGATCACATGTGTACCTACCCACAACCACACTATGCTTGTGGAGGACAACCTGTGGGAGTCAAGTCTCTCCTCCCACTATATGAGTCCAAGGATGGAACTTGGGTTGTCGTCAGGCTTGATGACAAGTGTCTCTTCTCACAGAGCCATCTCCCAGCTCTGATTACAAATTCGTTAATGTAATTCCAGTATAAGCAAGAGCCCCTGATACATAATTGAATATTTTGTGGATCATCTCAGAGGTTTGATCTTTTTTTTTTTTTGTTTTTGTTTTTTTTTTTTTGTCTTCAGATATATTTTACTTTTAGTACATACTCACTTTTCTGGGCATTTGTAAGGCTATTTGTAAACCTAACCTATGTTTGTCCAAGCGATCCTTCAAGACTCAACAGAGCTGACATTGTGTGCCACAAATAAAGGTTTGTCTTAACTGATGGTTATGTTCTTGATTACTTTTGAAGAAAATGATAAGAAATGATCTTAAAGGAAATAACATTGGCTTCTCAGGAGTAAAAGTTAAAGTGAAGTTAATTTATTTTACATTGTCCCTAGTCTTATCTGATCGGACTTTAATTTAAAACTAACTTGGTCTGTTTGGCTATGTGATGCTCAATTAAAGAGCAACAATACCTAAGACATGTGTAAATGCAAGGCTTGATGAAGCCTCCACCCTGTTTCTCTTTCAGGATCTCTGACATTTCTGGTATGTCCTAGGAAGAGTTCTGGTCTGCAGCTCCCTCCTCAAAAGCATTGTCTGCCATCACCAGCATCAATCTAAAGTAGATCCAGGTTTACATCCTCAGTGTTAAATGTGAAAAATAAATATTTATGGGTCCTTAATTGTCTTCAGAAATGAAAGTGAAGGACTGGATAGACAGTTCAGTGTGGGGAAAAAAAAGGCTTGGGGATCCCAGGGTTCCTCCCGCCATGCTGTGGGTAGTCAGCTGGGAACGCTCTGGGTTCCTCCAGCTGGAAGTTGGGCCCGGCTGTTCATTAACTAAAAGCCTCTCCCAGGCTCCTCATGGTTCCTCATAGCGGCGCAGCCCCAACACGCGAGGAAGCCCTTGGGTTTCCAAAACTGGTTTATTCACATGGTTTATTCACATGGATGGATCTGGATGCATACCCCTCCAAACCCAGGATCGACCTGAGTTAAAAGGGGAGGGGAGAAGGGGGGAGGGGCTGGGGAGGAATGTTTAATCGGCTCCACCTCTGGCCTTCAGGTACCTCATTAGTATGTAAATCTCTCTAGGGCCATGACTGAAGGGTGGAGGTGGAATGGAGATTCGACCTCGTGTTAGGCCCAACAGTTCAGTTAATAAAGTAAGTACTTGTAGTACAGGCATGAAGGCCTGAGTTCATATCCCTATAGCACACATAAAAACCCAGGTGTGGCAGCAAACCTCTGTAATCAAAGTACTGAGATGGCAGAGATCCTGAGATAGGAAGGAGTACTGAGATAGGAGGATCCCTGGGGCCAGCCAACCTGAATGAATCGTTCCATTCTGGCATTACTGAAACAGGTTCACTCCATTCCAGAAAGTAAGGTGAAACACAAAGCCCCCAGCCAGCATCGACCTGAGGTCTTTGTACACACTAATATTTTATATAATATACCAGACACATACATGCATACACACATCAAACACACAGTCAATAAATCCCTGGGTGGAGTTTCTTTTAAAACAATTCTTATATAGAGCACACTAATAATAAAGATACCTACTATAGGGGCTGAAGAGAAGAACCAGTGGGTAGAGAGGGCTTGCTGCGAAAGCATGAGGACCTGAGTTCAAATCCCTAGCATTCACACACACAAAAACCTGGACACAGCCATGCATGACAGTCACCCCAGCACTAGAAGGTGGTGGTGGGGGCACAGGTAGACTCTGGGAGCTTCCTGGCCAACTAGGTTAGCCAATGCAGAAAGTTCCAGGCTCAGTAAGAGACTAACGGGATAGGTAGATAGCAATAAAAGAAGACACCCAATGTCTTCCTTTGACCTCTGTTTGCCCACACAGGCTCAGATACTTGTACCACAAAAAGTGTAGTTACAAAAGCAGTATTTTCACCCAAAATGTCTACAAAAGCAGTTTTCTATTCATTCATCTCATTTTTCTCTGAACTGTATCCAAATTCAAGCTCTCTCTCTCTCTTTCTCTGCATCTCTATCTCTCCATCTTTATCTCTATATCTCTATCTCTCTTTCCCTTCCTCCCTCCCTTCCTTCCATGTGTATCCCTGAGGATGGAACCCAGGACCTTGTGGGTACCAGATTATACTTTATCCCTGAGCTCCATCCCCAGCCCAAGTCAGGTTCCTTGATATTTTTTTTCTGTTCCTCTTTTACTATCACTAAAAGAGCACCCTCTTCCCTCTCTCAGAGTTGCTACAAAAAAATAAAATAAAATAAAATAAAATAAAATAAAATAAACATATATCCTAAAATCAATGTTTGACATGCCTGGAATGTATAACCAAACAATAAATCCCAGCCTCATGTCAGCCCTGGCCATCCTTCTGATTCCTGTAGCCACCACCTTCAGTCTTCCTCCTGGGATCCACCTATGTATTTTTTTTAATGAAGTATCATTTTCCTTTTTTATGTCCATTCACCTCTTACTAGTGTTCATATTCTGTCTACATGCTTTCTCCGGGTGTCTCTCAAGCCACACATATGAAGTTGCTCAGTTGTGGTTTTGGTTAAGTCCAGAGTCATCATTGTTTACAGTTTCAGCACATCAATTAGGCATTGGGAAGACAGGCAGGCAGAGGCTATATTTTCTACCCAACAAGAAACCTCACAATTGTCAAAGCACATTGCTGATGGCTGACTCAGCTCCAGGCAATGGGACCACCTTCAAAAGCAGGAAGCAAGGGCTGGCTGGCTGGTGTGGCAAAGTCCTTTCATCTTGGATGGACTGTTCTAATTAGGAAGAAAAGAACTTGCAAAGATGTTACCCAGTACAGTTTCCCTTGCGCCTCATTTAGCAGCACTGAGTCCTATGACATGCTGTGGCTAGAGATGCCATGGCTTGGAGAGTATCACACAGAAGAATGACATCACCTTAATTGGCTTAGACCAGCAAGTGTCAAACTTTCCTCCTTTGCAACTCTATTGGGGTTTGTATTTTCTCTGTGTCTCTAAGCTAACAAAATAGCAATCTTCATAAGTAGCTAACACAAAAATAATATTAATAAAAAAAGGATATATTTCTAGCCCTAACAAATTAATCTCCATTTAAGGAAATGTATGCATAAAATATTTTTTAATTATTTTTAATATCTACAACTTAAAAGAGGAAGTGTGGTTTTGTTGGGCATTGCACCATTTCTGAACATTTTAAACTCACATTAGATATCAATATCCTTGCAGCCAGAACACAATATAACTCAGCAGTAGAGGGTCCTAGTATGTGCATGGCTCTGAGCTCCAGTCTCAGTACCAGAAAAAAAAAAATGTTCATATTCAACATTGATTTCCATGATGTAGCAGTTTTTTTAAAAAATAGATCAATCACAGAAAACTATGCTTTACAAACATAGGACAGACAACCTGGAAGAAAGTTAGACAAAATTAAGAGTGAGCCCAATTGCCTTAGCTACTGAGAATTGTCAAGGTGACAATTGGCTAGGCACACCTGTGGGGAATTGTCTTTGTTAGTTAACTGGGGTGTGAAGAACTTCCCACTGTGGGTGATACCATTCCCTACAGTAGAATCCTAGTCTGCATAGAGACAGAAAGGCTAAGACAAGTACTCATCCTTCTCTACTTCCTGTCTGCAAATGCGACGTGACCACTGGCTTCAATTGCCTGTTGCTTTGATCCCTGCCATGATGGACTATCCCTCAAATTCTGAACCAAATACACCTTTCCTTCTATACATTGCTTTGGTTGGAGTACTGTTTTGTGTTTCCCAGCAACAGAAGACACAGACTGTCCGTAAGCAACTCCAGAAACTAAGCTTTCTGCCAAGTACCCAACAAGGAAGAAGATCTGTGTGTGTTGTGACTTTAGATTCCAGTCAGTTTTTTCCCTTCTTTTTAGCTCACTGCTTGATATTTTCAGAATCCTCCTGCTTTAAGAGTGTTGGAATTCTGTTAGCACCAAGATTGTCATGGTTCTTCTGAGGCTCATCAATCTAGATTCATAATTGTTCAGTCTTCCTTCCAAACTAGGTACTATTCAGTCACTTCTCCTTCATAAAAAGCTATCACTTCTAACTTTTAAATATGTATTTTTATTTTTTAAATTATATGTATTTGTGTGTGTGCATGCACTTGCATGCATATGTGTGCGTGAACCCAGGGAGACCAGAAGAGGATATCTGATCACCTAGAGCTGGAGTGACAGGCAATTGTGAGCCACTTGATGCGGGTGCTGGGAACTGAACTTAGATCCTCAGCAAGAGTAGTGTGTGCTCTTAACCACTGAGCTATCTCCTCAGTTCTTGGTTTCACTATCTTTAATCAATAGTAGATGTTCAGAGAATCCTTTCTCTTTTTTTTTCTATGGGAGTTGGTCATTTTAAAAATTCTAATTTAAAGAAATTCCATTTAAAAACTACTGTATGAAGTATGAGAAAGAAGATGAATTTGAGTAACCTATGCAGTATTTTCAACTGGAAGTCTAGAGCAGATTCTGAAAATAATCTTGACAAGTCAAAAAAAAAAAAAAAAAAAAAAAGAGAAGAGTGTTCTGGATGTTATCATGGGTACAGAATGTGCTGCTATTAGCCATCATAATAACAGCAAGTCTCTGGAGTCACTTATGGCCATTCTTTATGTCTTCTGTTGCTGGGAAATACAAAACAACACCCTGACCAAAGCAACTTGTGGAAGAAAAAGTGTATTTGATCAGAATTTGAAGAATAGTCCATCATGGCAGGGAAATCAAAGAAACAGGTCAAACTGAAGCCACTGGCCACAACACATCCACAGTCAGGAAGTAGAGAAGTATGAACACTTGTCTTAGCCTTTCTCTTTTCTATGTAGACTAGGATTCCACCATAGGGAATGGTGTCACCCACAGTGGGAAGTTCTTCACACCACAGTCATAGATCCTGAACAACAAAAGCTGCTGGGCTGTACATTTCAAATGACGCTAACATCTCATGGCTGCCAAGGCACGTGCTCTTTCAGAATGTACTAATGTTCACTTTCATATCATGACTGTTCATCATAGCTGCCCTGATTGGTGCAGAAAAACTGTTTAATACCAACCACCTCTGCCCTTCTTCCTAATGCCCACTCGTCTCTTCACAATAGCTTGGTTTTTGCATGGGTGAAAATTACAGGTGCTTGGTAGTGGCTATTAGTTTTAGCAACCGAATGAATGTGTGTGTGTGTGTGTGTGTGTGTGTGTGTGTACACTCGCTAAAATGTATACTCTTTAAAATAGCTTCTCTTCTACATCCAAGTGGTCTATTCTCATGTAACTTTCATATGTATGTAAATGTATATATGTATGTGTGTTGATACAGCATACATGTATGTAGCATATGCACACAAGTTGGTGGTGTCATATCTGGAGGAGATCAGAGGAAAGCTTTGGATGTTCTGATCTCTTTTTCTACCTCACTCATTTTGAGAAAATATCTCTCACAGAACCAGGAGCTAGGCTGGCCACCACAGACCCCAGTGATCCCCTTGTTTCTAACACCTCCGAAAAGCAGTGGGGTTACAAACATATGTACAGCCCCACCTGACTTTTCAGTAGTGCTGGAATCCAAATTCAAGTCCTCATACTTGCTCAGCGAGTCCTCTTACCCACCAAGCTGTCCCTGTGGTGCCTTAATTTAAGATGCTGTGACATTGCATCATGTTTAAAACAATGGTGTTTTCTTATTCCTGTTAAAGAATAAGAATGTGTTACATTATTCTGGGTAGAACCGTGATATATTCCTACATTCAGTTATAGATGAAATATTATCAAATTCATAAGGTGCCAGCATTCTTCCTACTGGGATCTCTGTGAAGCAGTTACTTCTCTGCAGGGGTTGATGCTAGAAATGTTCATGTTTGTAAATATGCAACGAGGTCTGGATTCAAAGTTGGAGGTTAAAACCTATTTTAACATTAAGTTTATAGAAACAAACAGTTGCTTCCTTTCTACATATGCACAGAAATTGGGTTGCACTTGGAGTTCATGATGGAAGAAAGTACCCTAAAACCACCCCATTCTTTGATCCTGGTAGGAGCTCAGGCTACTGCTGAGCAGGAACATAGGTTATGTAGACTAACCTATGCACTTAGTCATCAACACAATTGGAAAATTGAATTCCTAGTGTTCCAGCAGCTTCAAAAGACTTAAGTCACTAGTAATTAAAGCAGGAAAGTGCTTGTATACGTGAAAAGGAAGAATGGATTTTTCCTTTTGTTTTTAAGATCTGTTTTGTTTTTAAGTATGCGGGTATATCTCTCTGTAAGTTTAAGAAAAGCTAGTGAGTACAGTGTCCATGGAGGCCAGAGAGGGCATTGGACCCCCTGGAGCTGGAGTTACAAGTGATTCTGAGCCTTTTGCTGTCACTGGCAGGCCCTGAACATGGGACTCTCTCAAGAACACTACAGAGTTCTTAACCACTGAGTCATCTCTCTAGCCCTGGTGGATAGACTTTTAATTGGAAAAAGTCAGTCATTAAATGTTAATTTTCCCAAGATTTTGTGTGTGTGTGTGTGTGTGTGTGTGTGTGTGTGTGTGTACATGCACACGCCTGCAGGTGTGTTAACATTTGTGTTCACGGGAGCTGCACTTACAGATGGTTGGGAACTGCTGGTCGTGGATGCTGAGAACCAAACGGTGGTCCTCTAAAAAAAACAGTACTTGCTCTTAACAGCTAAGCCATGTATCTAGCCCCTGTATGTTGGTCTTAAACCCCTTTCCAATTATGCTTGTTCTCTGAAGATAGCAGTTCAGGATTTCTTAAAAAAAAAAAAAAAAAAAATTACAGATTGTCTAGCTTGGAGAAGGTTGTGTTTAAGTTTTAAACAAAACTTTACACACACATACACATGAGATTATTTTGCAAATTTTTCCAATAAGATCTAGGCTACCATATGTGAGAAGTCCCTGGCACTTTATTGAGACTCTTCAGAATTCTGTGTAATCTTTTTGTTTCTTAATATGCATATTAAAACTCAGATTATTTTATCATTGTGTATGCAGCACTTCCCATACTGAGTCACCTCCTGCTGGAGGTCGTAAATTTTTAGAGGCATAAACCATGATTCTCCTTAGTCAATAAAACTGCAACATCTGCATGTTACTAAAACTATAGAAAACCCTTAAGAAATATATGCAAATATTTTTCAAAATGAGAAGTCTTGGTTGCAAACAAAAGAAATTGATGCTGGTCACCAAAAGCAATAAAAAAATATAAATAATGCTGACTCCACAGGATTCTCAAGAACACAGGTTAGAAAATGGAACAGAATCTAAAGCTGGCCATAGGGGATAATTAAGAGCTGCGTGTTTCAACTGTGTGAGCCTTGGGAGTACCAGGGCTAGGCAGGAAGCAAGCCACCAACCAAACCTTGGCTATATGCCCATATGCTAGCTGCCAGACTCCCAAGGAGAGAAGTGTGGCTCCTTCCAGCAGCCATATTGGTAAGCAACCCTCTCCTTTTTGTCGGAGACTGATTGTAAGCCAAGATGGGGTCAAGTTTTAGAATGTAAGAATTTATAGATTTGACTATCCACTCCTTCTATAGATTATGTATCCAATAGAGACTAATACTCTGAATGTGTGGAATCAATTTCACTTTTATGGGTATATATAATTCATATATATATATTATGTATAATGTATATATATTATATTTAATTTATATATAGTGGTTATATATTAATTTAGTTACATTGATTTGGTTTGTAGAGAAGTATGGGCCAAGGCTTTGGAGGTCAGAGGGCAACCTGTAGAAAAGCTGGTTCTATCTTTCTACCATGTGAATCCCAAGATGGAACTCAGGTTGTCAGGCTTGGTGGAAGTGCCTTTACCCACTTACAAATAAAATGGTGCATCTGTCCTCTGGGAAGAGGGTCCATCTATGGAGAATGACTTGTCTGCTCTTCCTGTAGAATCAGTGTGCCTGTCTCCTTTTATCTGGCACTCGCATGCCACTAACAGGTCAACTCATTACATCTCCCACAAAGGGAATCATCATCCAGTGTTATGTTTCCACTCTGTTCTGTAGATGTTTGTCAAAGCTTGGATTTCTTACTGTAGCTTTACACTAGCTCAACCTTTCTAAAACTCCAAAACACTCCAATATTTTTATATAGAAAGTATCAACTCCTACTAAATTGTTTTTTTTATGAGAAATATCTTGTGGTAAAAAATCCCAGTTTACATATTTTTAAAAAAATTTTTTAGAAAATGAGAAAATAAAACAAGGACTTCCTATTTCCCTTACATTGCTACTTGGATAGGTGAAGCCTTTTTCAGGAGTAAATGCAGCTCTCTATGAATTCAGTTCTAAAGACAAAGCTCATATAATAGGACGTAGACACCCTCTCCTGCATTATTCTTAAATTCTGATCAGCTTTAATGGGATGGATTGAATTAATTTTCAGGGCTCTACTTTCTTATTCTTCAGTGTGCTTTCAGTGTCTTACTGATCTTTGAAGTAATAAATTTATAGCTTGGCCACATTTACAAAATAATCAGCTGGACTAGAACGCGCGAAAACAGGAGGCTGCCAACCAATAAATCAACTCCCTCACCTGGAAGACACTCCAAATTCACAACACTATCACTGCAGTTTGGTAGGATGCAAATAATATTTCCAAATAATTACTTAACTAAAAACAAGGTAAGGCTGTAAAATATTCAAAGTTTAAAACCCCTGATGAAAACACATCATTTAAAATGACATAATGTTAGATTATGTGAAAATTTTATAAGATTAAACATACAAAAATGTTGGTCCATATTTTACTTCATTTAAAAAACTTTCTGTTAGCTGGCCATGATGATACATATAACCCTTGTGTGACTTCCATGTGTATGCTATGATATGCAAACATACATATATAAACACACACATACATACACATTCAAATAAAGTAGTATAATTAAAATATTTTTAAATTTTTTATTAACCTAGTCTATTTATAATCTTGTATGATAAATACAACTTAAATAATAACTGTAAATGTTCATCTCTTAACTTTAATATATAGCTTAAAATATGGATAACTACATATATGATATATATATATATACATACATATATACATATATTTATCCTGTACCATGCGCATGCAGTATGCAGTACCCGAGGAGGCCAGAAGAGGGCTCAGAACCCTTGGAGCTGGAGTTCCAGACAGTTGTGAGCCACTCTGTGGGTGCTGAGAATCTAACCAGCTGAGAATCTCTAGAAGAACAACATGCAGTTTCAACCACTGAACCATTTCTCTAGACCCTAAGTTGCAAATATTTTTCCACTTCTGTGTTGCAATGAATACTTCCATAGACTTAAGTGGAGAACAAGAATAATCACAGGACCTACACCTCAGGGCCATTGTAAAGGCTGAAGGAGAAAACGCATGAAAATATCATGTGCATATCTTGATATAACATGGAAATGTGCCAATCCCTCCAGCTGCCTTTAAGAATAAACACACTTTAAGATTT